>NW_028261387.1:8732326-8897326 GCF_051295495.1 Thamnophis sirtalis
AACCACCTTAAATTACCTCACACACAGCACTGGCATGCATAAGAATAGGATGTAAACTTTTTTTTTTTAAGGCATCTTTGGTTTGCGTTAAAACAACTTCAACACACACAATGTTCTGATTGCACCACAAACGCAGTAGTCATCCTTACCTTTCACAGAGGCACCGAGTTTTATAAATATGAGCACGATAGTGTAGAATAATCATATCCAAGGACCAGTGGTGGGTTTCAAAAAAACCCTCTTCTGTAATTGTGGCCTGCTTTCCAGGTCCACTGGTCGAACCTCTTCAAACCGGTTCGGTAGATTTGACGAACCGGTTCTACCGAATAGGTGTGAACTGGTAGGAACCCACCTCTGGTCCACATCAGAGAATTATATGCCATAGGAAGGTATTCCTTAGAATGACAGGTAATGTTTACACTTATCCTGAACATCATCAGAGAACTCATTCCCTTAAAAACAATACTTTTGATTCCAAATGGTACCTTCCATCATGTACAAGAAGAGATTAAGGAAGTGCTTGGGGGAAAAACTGGTTATTTCTCTTCTAAATCTTTAGAGGAAAATAAAATTACATCAAGAAAACCCTAAACTGCTCCAAAAGAACTAAATTAAACAACTAGACAAGATTCAATTTTGTATTGGGATGGTGGATAGAAAAACAAGACGAAGAAAAAAAGATATAATTGGCCTTTCGTTCACTGCAATAGTGATTTCTAAGTTTTTTTTTTAATGTTCTAAAAGAGAAACGTTTTACATGTCAGAATAGAACAAGTATTCAATTCCAAATCCCAATCTCAATTAGCTATTAGATACTATATATTGATTATACAAATTGACTCTTCATAGCTTGAAACATGCCAGTGTTGCAGTTTTTATGGGGGAAGTAGACTCCAATCCTTCCTAATCTTTGCTTATGACAGTCCTTTGTCTTAACAGTGAAGACCCATCTCTAGAAATCTCCCTGGGAGTGTTGGGTGGCCCGTGGCCTGCACGGATAATCTTCCTATGGCTTTCAATTCCATAATTCTACCTTAAGTGTGAGGCTCAACACAGATAATTAATACAAAATGTTCATTAGGGTATTAGCTGGAAGAAGTTATAATTTGCACCTGTAAATTAATCATTTAATTAATTAGTTAAAAGCACGAGGGATAATTGATTAAAGATCTTTAATCGGGCGACGGTTATGCTTAGAAGATGAGTGGTAAACTGAATGCACGCACTCGCGCATTGGAACTGATTTCAGTGGAATTATGCTTCCATTGAATATGTATACGATGAAATCTGTTGGCGAACTGAGTTGTGAGATAACTTGTGGGATTCCTCCAACTACCATATCTGAAAACACATTGCAAAATCTGGTCCACAGCCTCCTTATCTCTTTGTCATAATCTCTAACTAAATACTCCCATTCGTTGCCCATTCCAGTAAATTGTCTCAGATGCATTAATGACATTATCTGGTTAACACTAGCAAATCCCAGCCGGTTCCACCACAAATCCGCGGTAGACTAAAGCGCGCTCGACGAAAGCGCGTACGTGACATCATCACAGCGCGACGAAAACGGCACGCTGTGAGCGGTAAACTTAAAATTAATGCGTAAATCTAAACCTAACCCCCCCAAACCTAACCCTAAACCTAACCCTAAGCCTAACCCTTAACCTAACCCTTAACCTAACCCTAAACCTAACCCTAAACCTAACCCTTAACCTAACGCTAAACCTAACGCTAACCCTTAACCTAACCCTAAACCTAACCCTAATGCTTAACGTAACCCTAAACCTAACCCTAACCCTTAACCTAACCCTAACTTTAACCCTAAACCTAACCCTTACCTTTATGTGAATCGGCTTGCTTTAATTTTATTTTAATTTTAATATAATTTATTTTTAATTTTATTTGTCGCGCTGCTGATGACGTCACGTATGCGCTTTAATCGGGCGCGCTTTAGTGGACCGTGGTTTTGACGGGTCACGATCCCAGCCTTATCATAAGCATGCCATTAAATTTAGAATTATGGTAGGTTGCAAAAAACACAGTGAAAAGAGAGGAAGAAGAACCGATCGGGGCAAGAAAAAATAGCCTTTGAAATTGTTGCAAGGCTTTGTAGTTTAGTAGTTCATTAATACCTTGTAATGGCCTGTGAAGGTGGGTGTACTTTGCAAGCTGCATTGAAATCCATAACTGAAATTGATCCACAGAGTGGAATAAGCCAAGGAACTTGTGTGTAAATTGGAGCCTATCTGCTGTTAACAGATTGGATGACAAAAAGGCTTTTTTAAAAAAAAAATAGTAAGCATGTTCCTTTGATAACATTTTTTTTTGCTTATCAAAACTGTTCTGTGCAAATAGTAAAATGATGTGATAAAAGGTATTAGAGTGGAGCGTACATTTCAGACAACAAGGGTGAGCGTTACGTTTTTAATATTTTCCGAGATGAAATTCTCTTTATATTAAAAACAAAGAATAAAAAGCCCAATATACTGTGTAACGTGAGGAAATTTTGGGTATCGGTACAATCAGTCTTTCTTTAGGTTGGGATCATGGGAAAGTATAACTCTGTGTAATTAATAAGTAAAATAAAGTCCATTATTTCAGTTCTGCTTCCTTCAGATTGCCCATATATTCATGGCCACAAACATATTTCTTTGGACCGGAAAAAAAAAGATGTGGCTGCTTTAATGAAATGAATAATTTAGTCAGCCTATCTTGAACCATCCACATTTTTTATTTAATTTTATTTTGTCTGAGTAGTGAATGGACAGACAAGTCACGTCTGAATTTTAATCAACACACAAACCATTGGAGGAGGGAGCCTCCTCCTCCTCCAGGAGCCGAGGTGGCGCAGTTGTTAGGGTGCAGTACTGCAGGCCACTTCAGCTGACTGTTATCTGCAGTTCAGCGGTTCAGATCTCACCGACTCAAGGTTGACTCAGCCTTCCATCCTTCCGAGGTGGGTGAAATGAGGACCCAGACTGTGGGGGGCAATTTGCTGACTCAATTTGCTAAAAATCTGTAAACCGCTTAGAGAGGGCTGAAAGCCCTATGAAGCGGTATATAAGTCAAATAAATAAATAAATAAATAAATAAACAAATAAACAAATAAATAAATAAATATTGAGGCATATCTTGGGATCTCTTTGCCAAGGAGATTACTCTAACCTTTTTCCTTTTCTGGTAGATTATAATTATTCTCATGAAACAGAAACTGGGAACCAAAGCTGGGAAGAGAAATGGGGTTTGTTCCTTTCCTTATCAACCTAAGAATTAATTGATCAGAATCCCAAGGGGTCTGGAAGGAAGTCCAAGAAATTCTGAGAAAGAGGGCAATCTGTTTCAGAAAACAGCTCTCTTTGAAAGAACAAGTAAAAAAAATCATAGATGATAACTCTGGTTAAGTTTTCCAGATTGAGACATTGATTACATTGCAGCTAATTTTCAGAGCCGAGGTGGCACAGTGGTTAAATGCAGCACTGCAGGCTACTTCAGCTGACTGCAGTTGTGCAGTTCAGCTGTTCAAATCTCACCAGCTCAGGGTTGATTCAGCCTTCCATCCTTCCGAGGTGGGTAAAATGAGGACCTGGATTGTTGTTGGGGGCGATATGCTGACTCTGTAAACCGCTTAGAGAGGGCTGAAAGCCCTATGAAGCGGTATATAAGTCTAATATTGCTATTATCATTGTTTGTTGTGAACACAACTGCCCACTAAATTAATTCTAAAAATACAGTATTTTTAACTTGGCATAAAACATGGCCTACTGCTTTTATTTAAAAAAAATGATATTCTAAAACATTTTGTCTTGCGAGTCATTCTATAGATACTTATTGTTCTTTATGGAGATACACATTTATTTCAATAATTCATCAAACTAGCAATATTTCTTAAATATATATTAATGCATTCTGGTTTACTCTTGCTTCATTTATCTAAATAAACGCCCTCTCATTTAATGAAGAGAAATGAATAATCTGGACAAAATAAGAAAACTTTATTGGAGACTTAAGACTTACTGTAAAAGGAAGCTTAAAGGGATTATTTTATTCTCTGGTCAAAGAGCTAGATTAGATTGCAAAATTCTGGATGACCATTGAATGGAAAAATATTGTTTGGGGTTCAGGATTTTTGCAGTCCAGATCAGATAGCTCTAAGTACTAATATTTCTGAGAGTTAGAAAATTATTATAAAACTTAATATGTTTGAAGTAGTTGAGGAAATAATTTGAGAGTCTCTTGGAGAACATCCTACAGTAATTTCCAGATGCTACTTAACTTCAAATTTCAGCAGGCTCAGTTACCATGGACAAAGAGATATGATGTTGGAAGAACTATGCCAGTAATGTCTGAAGGAACATCCAGTCTTCAAATTAGCTGTACAGGTACATAGCTACAGAAAGAAAAGCTTTGACTGAATTGGATATTTATTTCTGTAATGTTCCTTAACCAGAGTCCAGCATAGATAGCCACCATGTGTACCACTTTTTCAAGTCAATCTTGTCACATTATGATAAGTCACTGCAGTTTTCTTGGTTTTCAGAAATGGTTGCTATTGTTTTCTTTCTTCCTACGACTGAAAAAGAATTCTTTATAGGATAGAATAGAATTCTTTATTCTTTATTGTTCAAGTGTGATTGACCAGTGGTGGGTTTCAAAAATCGTTCGAACCTACTCTGTGGGTGTGGCCTCCTTTGTGGGAGTGGCTTGCTGCCTATGTGACTGGATGGGAGTGGCTTGCCACCCATGTGACCGGATATGAAGATGCCAGCGACACTTGTCAGAACCACCTTAAATTACCTCACACACAGCACTGGCATGCATAAGAATATGATGTAAACTTGTTTTTTAAAAGGCATCTTTGGTTTGCGTTAAAACGTCAACACACGCAATGTTCTGATTGCACCGCAAACGCAGTAGTCATCCTTACCTTTCACAGAGGCACTGAGTTTTATAAACATGAGCATGATAGTGTAGAATAATCATATCCAAGGACCAGTGGTGGGTTTCAAAAAAATTTGGAACCTCTTCTGTAGGTGTGGCCTGCTGCTTTCCGGGTCCACTGGTGGAACCTCTTCTAACCGGTTAGGTAGATTTGACGAACCGGTTCTACCGAATAGGTGCGAACTGGTAGGAACCCACCTCTGGATTGGACACATAAGTAATTTGTCTTTGGTGCATATGCTCTCAGTGTATATAAGGAGAATAAAATATATCCATCAAGAATAAAAGGTACAACACTTAGTGATAGTCAAGGTTACCAATAGCTATCAAATTATACTAGGAAACAAATAAAACAATATAAATTGAAAGATACAAGCAACATGATTTTAGTCATAAGTGGGAAGAGATAGATGCTAGGAAGGAAGAGAAGAATAATACTAATATAGTATTAGTAAAGAGTGAAAAGCCCAACATCACCCAGCTGGCTGATGAACCTAAGACATGTTTAGAGGTCATGTTTCCCAGCTCCAAGTCCAATGCCTTAATCACTAGATCAAACTGGCTGTGAGACAGCTGGTGGTCTGCCTAAATTTATTTTTAACATTTGGCATCTAAAATCACTTTTGTGGTGAATATAGAAACTAATAGATTTATTAATCATTCAATTTCTCTCTTATATGTAAAAAAAAAAAAGCTAGTTGACATCAACATGTGGGGACGCTGCTACAGTTGTGCGAGGATCGGTCTTTTAAGTTACTTTTTCCACTACTGTCATAACTTCAAACACTCACTAAATGGATGGTCATATGTTGAGGACTACCTGCATTAGCTACATTACAACAGGAAGTCCAAGACTTTGGTCCTTGCTGGTTAGGAATTCTCAGGATTGTAAATTGAGCATAATAAGGGTGTCAAATTAGGGAAGGTTGTATTAGTTTCTTATTTAGCCTTATTGTCACAGTCTTCCTTTCTGCTAGCTATGCATTTAACTTGATAATAATGTGAAATAAAATTCTCCAAAGAAGTTTCTGTTATATTTGAGATAACTGCAAATGCAATCATTTCCAGTGGAGTGGCTTTCACACATTCAAATCCATCAAGTTATTCATATACATACAGAAACCTTTTCTTAGTGTTCCCTTGCTAGAGTTTGAGATGTCAGGCAGCCTTTTGAATTATAATCTAGATGCAGAGATTCTTGTTAAAATTACGTGGAGTTGAAATTCAAAGACTCCGTTTGAAGGCAATTCGGTTGAATCTTGCCTTCAGCCCAATCATCAGATCCAATTGTTGAATCAATTCTGTGTTTATAAGTTGTCATGCGTGCAACTAAACGCTTAACAAGAATCCAACAATTCAAATTGAATTCATAATTGAATCAGTCATCTGAAACTTACTGATGACTCAGATTGGATCAGAGATAATTTGGAAATTCTCAATACTTAACCTGTGTTGGAAATAAACTTCTTCTTAAAATGGTTTTTGAGAGAATCCCATGAATGATTTTACCCCCAGACGCCTTGTGAGTTTGGATGCATCTTTCTTGAATTCTTAACTGCAGTAACAACAAACAAACAAACAATTAAAAAACACCATCATTATTATTTACCATAGAAACAAACAGCACTCTCTAGGTCTAGGCTGCAGAATTGCTGACGTGTTGTCTAAAGGGGTTGGAAAGTTAATTAGATTTTTAAAAAATTCTTCTTTGACAAGATCTTAAGCTTTCTAAAGAAACAGAACATAAATGAATGAAAGAATATCCTTGCCTGAAGTTTCAGAAGTTGCATGTTGGATGTGAATATTTAATGTTATGTTTATCAGAAAAAACCTATTATGAACATATCCTGTTATTTGGTTTAGC
Source organism: Thamnophis sirtalis (assembly GCF_051295495.1). Classification (NCBI taxonomy): domain Eukaryota; kingdom Metazoa; phylum Chordata; class Lepidosauria; order Squamata; family Natricidae; genus Thamnophis; species Thamnophis sirtalis. Next base: position 8,739,129 of record NW_028261387.1, read on the forward strand.
CCAGTGATGTCCATGGTGTTGGTCACTGACTTCAAAATCATTGGCACAATTGGGTTATTAAGGCCCAGTTCCTTTTTTTAAACATCCATGACACATGTAAAAAAAAGGCAGAGCTAGAATCACCCAGTTACATCTTCTATTTTGAAGCCAGTGGCCATTATTGGGGGCACCCTGGTATAGCCAGAGAAATGTTTGCAATTTTTACCTGTGAGCAGGGCCGGATTTAGATGAAAAGAGGCCCTAGGCTATTCCACTTATGAGGCCCTTTCACCTCCCATTTTTAAGTTTGTAAATTACATGAGAGACAATAAAATACATCATTACTGTGATATATATCAATATATATAAATATATATAGCTGGCCTCCCGACGGAGGGCGGCTCTGCTCTGCGGCAAAGGCAGCGAGGCCAGCCGCCTCCCCTGCTGCGCTCAGCTGCCCGGCTCGGCCCCCTCGCCCTCACCTGCCTGGCCGCTGGTGGGCTCCGCGTCGACGGGGCGGCTACTGGGAGCGGCCGCGCCTCTCGCCCGACCGCCGGTGCCGGGAACATGGGCGGGCTCCCCAACTGCCGTGGCGCTGGAACGATCTTAACCAATACATTTTTATGTTTGTTTATTAGTCATATGCGTAGAATTTCTCCTTATTTTCGGTTCAGTGTTTTAGTGTTCACTGTTTTTAGAATAGTGTAATTTTAATTTTGCTAACAATTTGAATGTAGGCCCCTCTTGATCTTGAGGCCCTAGGCTGAAGCCTAGTTAGCCTATAGGAAAATCCGGTCCTGCCTGTAACTTTCTGTTTACAGATGTGTGCCTCTGTACGAAATGATACTAAATCACCAATATTTGTTTTGCTAATTATTCTGAATGAAGTTTGTGTGAGTAAGCAACCCTTTGAAGCCTGGAAACCTTACAATAGCTAAAAGCCTTCTAACTATCAAGGATAATAGATGTTTAACTTTTTATAGCTCTTCACTTCATTTTTTCCCCCTAATAATTTCCGTTCAATGCTCATGCATAAATTTTGAACAAATTTGAATAACATTTTTATCATGAGGGATTTTTTTTATGATTGATATGTCTGAGGAGAATCTTAATTGGGATGCTTCCTTATCTTTTATATTCTATGCCAATGCAATTTTTTTCCCCATTGTTGTCTAGAGTACCTAGTAATCAGACATGTGTAAGATACCCCAAATTCTAAAATACTTCCTGAGCTTATTTTTAACTGAGTTTTACTATCTTGAAATAAACATTTTGATTCATCTAATTATTTACAAAGAAAACTTTATTTTGGATAAACTTCACATTTGGAATCTAAATTGACCCACAATACCTTCCCCCCACATGTCTGAATAGTAAAAGTAAAGGTTCCCCTTGCACATATGTGCTAGCTGTTTCCAACTCTAGGGGATGGTGCTCATCTCCATTTTAAAGCCGAAGAGCCAGCGCTGTCTAAAGACATCTCCGTGGTCATGTGGCTGGCATGACTAAATGCCAAAGAAACACAGAACGCTGTTACCTTCCCACCAAAGATGGTTCCTCTTTTTCTGCTTACATTTTTATGTGCTTTCGAACTGCTAGGTTGGCAGAAGCTGGGACAAGTAATGGGAGCTCACGCCGTTACATGGCGCTAGGGATTTGAACAGCCGAACTGCCAGCCTTTCTGATCGACAAGCTCAGTGTCTTAGCCACTGAGCCACCGCAGCATCCCATGTCTGAATACATCACCAAAAATGCATGAAGTGATCAACTGTGGCTTATCAACCAAAATGACTGAATTCATACAACATAAAAAGTCATAATCAAACAAATTGTGAATTATATATACCCCAAATTTCTCCAAAATCACCCCTCTTCTGGTAATTACACATTTTATTTATAAAACTGTAATTGAAACAGGATTCATGCATAGCTTCGGAGTCAGAATCTGAGTCCAGAGCCTGGACTTTATCTCCAGATAAAATGGATTCCTCTGTTTTCAGAGCAGTTCTGAAACATCTCACAACATAATTTTGTTTTTAGTAGAGTTCCATCGAGCCATCTATTCCTCTTGAAAATGTTGACAATGAACAATATATTGAGGCTGTAGCTAAGAGCTTGTTGTAAAATTACCCTTTCGGATTAAGTATGTACAATAATACTTGGTGTTTCTTCTTTCGATATTGGCAGTCTGAAAATGGTTGGGATGGAGCACCAAGATTACCCAGCGATGGAAACTCCAGTTACTAGTAAACGTTCTTCATTTTAATAACTGTTCAACTTTTGTTTTATGTGTAATTTATAACTCTGTTTTCTGACTTAAAAGTGTATGTCAGTCCAACCGAGTATCTGTTCCTCATTCTTATGTAATTTTAATCTTTTTGTCTCATTGTGGATTTTCTGTCATTGGATTAATGCATGCAGGAGTTACGCTCCTTTTTTTTCCAACTAAATTTCTATTTCCATTTCTTAAACGGTTAAAAAAAAATTGAATTTTACTAGGAAGAAGGTATAATCTTTGGATTATTCAATGTTGCAAAAGACAGGATTATACCACAATTTTAACTTATTCCAGAATCTGAAACCAATGGGAGGAAATAACCTTGATATATTCGTTCCAATCAACCTCAGAAATTGAAGTATGAAGAATTGCATCTTATTTTGACTTTTAGACAGAAGGTATCGGAAGTAACTTTTCAACTAAGAATAACCCTCTGGGTGGATTCATATATCATTCTAATACCTAGTCTGCATCGTACATAAACATGGCATGATTAAGCCTTACGTGATCGTTGTGAATTAAATTTTAGGTAGGGGAAAATGTCTAGAGTAGGAATATGGACATCACAGGATGGAATGTTCAAAGTTTGTCCTTACCTGAGGTTGGAGGATCAGAAGTTTCATGTACTTGTTTTAACTTCTTTAAAAAACAAAAACAAATTGCAAATTGTTTTTTGTTTTGCTTTTGTTTTGCAAGACATAAAAATAGAGCTGGAGGCTATATGCAGCCCATGGCAACAGAGCAAATACTCAATGTTAGGAAACTATTATTATTATTATTTTTTACTTGGAGCCAATATAGTTGAAATGGCATTAAAACATCCCTAATAAAATAAAAACAAATGAAAAGTTTTAATAGAAGCTGTAACAGTAAGTTTAAATGAGCACTGTGGGTAAGATAACTGCATCAGATGATGTTATGAATTAAAAATCTGAATTATATCCTGTCATTTTCACTCCCGATCTTTACCCCTCTGGGGTATAGCTTCAGTTTCGTGTAATGTTCTCTTTGGATCAGTGAGGTCTTGTCTTCAGTGTTATATTAACAATACAGTAGAAGGAAGGGAAAGGAGAGGAGGGTGGAAGGGAGAGAAAGAGAAGGAGAGATAGTAGGAAGGGAAGAGGAAGAGTGGAGGAGAGGTAAGGGAAGAAGAAAGAGGTAAGGAGAGGAGGGTGGAAAGGAGAGAAAGAGAAGGAGAGTGGATAGGAAGAGGAAGAGAGAGAGCAGGAGTAGCGAAGAGGTAAGGGAAGAAGGAAGGGGAAGCAGAGGAGGAAGGAAGTAGGGAAGGGAGGGAAGAAGGAAGGGAAAGGAGAGGAGGGTAGAAGGAAGAGAAAGAGAAGGAGAGATAATAGGAAGGGAAGATGAAGAGTGGAGGAGAGGTAAGGGAAGAAGAAAGAGGTAAGGAGAGGAGGGTGGAAGGGAGAGAAAGAGAAGGAGAGTGGATAGGAAGAGAGAGAGCAGGAGTAGAGAAGAGGTAAGGGAAGAAGGAAGGGGAAGGAGAGGAGGAAGGAAGTAGGGAAGGGAGGGAAGAAGGAAGGGAAAGGAGAGGAGGGTGGAAGGGAGAGAAAGAGAAGGAGAGATAGTAGGAAGGGAAGAGGAAGAGTGGAGGAGAGGCAAGGGAAGAAGAAAGAGGTAAGGAGAGGTAAGGAGAAAAGAAAGGGAAAATAAGGTGGTGTTACAACAGGCGCTAGGGATGGTAAACAAAGCAACCCAAATTGTATGTTATAACATTTTAAATGGAATAACAAAAATATAAGAATGGCAAAGAAAAAGAATAACTATGTAAATGTATATCTGTAATTGTATGTAAGAGAATAAATGATAGTAAGAATATAAAGCATAATATAGGTAAACAATATTTTGTTATAAATAGCTAAGTATAAATAAACATAGAATAGCACATAAAAATGGATAACGATTAAGGGGACCATGAATGCAAGATAGAAATGTATAGAAGGGAAAACACTAACTGTAAAGAAACCGATAGGAACTGCTGTATGATATAGGATGCAACTTCTTGTTCCTATGTTGTTTTAAGTCATGTGTTTGTTTTTGTTGATGTGTTTATGTGTTTAAAATAAAAATTAAAAAAAAACAATACAGTAGTTATAAACATTACTTTGCCGATTAATGGATATGCTTAGAGTTACTTCAGATGCTCAAAATACGTGTATTATTATTAGCCTAGTTACAGTTCACATCTAATCTTCCTTGCTCAAAAGCAAGAACCCTTGAGTTCAGTGCTGTAGACTTACCTAATTTTAAGGCCCACGAATAAGAGCAAAACTTAATTTTAAATAAACTATTTAGCAAATCTCTTTAGGATTTAAGGTCTTCAAAATAAAATCTTTATCTGAGATGTGTTATTGTATATGTATTTCCCACCAAAAAGATTATTTGTAGTTCTTCTATATATGACCCCGGACCATACTTTACATTAAGTTATAATAGGGTTTAGTTAGTTTGGGGTTATTGTTGTGTGACTCCTGCCATTTATTGATAATACAATATCTAACAGTGCGGTCATATAGCTACTGACTTGGAACGAACTTACTTCTTGGGAATTAATTTATTTCTGATCCATGTGAATAGGATTGCTTTGTATAATCAGCAGGTGCTGTCCAAAAATAAAAAAGAACCTCTGCCCACCAGTCTAAAAATAACAATACAATGAATTATGGATGAAGTCAAGGGAAGGAAAGCACAATAGAAGAAATGCCAATCCCTTGAAATGCACATCACAAACTACTCACTTCCTAGTTCCTCAGTCTCTCTACCATGTTGTGGTGTAGGAAGTTATCACCCAGCCCTCTCCCAGAAAAATGAAATATCCTAGGAAATATTGAAAAGGCTGAATATTTCTCTGGATGTGGAAAGAAAGAAACATGTTTTAAAAGACAGAATAGCTGCCTGTAGCTTCCTGCCCATCCCCACTTTGTCAATGGGCCATTAAGAAGGCCAAGCGAGTCCACTTTACATAACAAAGACTTCTCCACTTCAGCTCCAGGGGGGTGGGTGGGATTAAAGCATGATAATATTGGCCCCAACTCACCACATGGCATCTGAGAACTCAGCCAAACCTGGATTCTAAATACAGCCTAGAAAGTTGCCCCTGTATGGTCCCATGGGAGTCTGACAACCAATCAGAATACATTTCTTACGCAGGAACGGGAAACAGAGAGGTGGGACTGAACAGGTTATAAAAAGCCTAGCAAGCCCCTCCCTCAGCCCTTCTCTTCTTCTCCACCAACATCCCAATTTTTGAAACCCACCACTGGATTGAAATATGGTTATTCTACGCAGAAGTGGCATGGGAAGAAGAATAAGAACAAGGCCAACACTTGGCCTTGTGATGACAAGTGTGGATACATGGGAACAGCAGCAGCAGCAGCAAATGAATGGAGCAAGGGAAGAGAAGATGCTGGATAGATCAGAGAATGGGTGAGTCGGTGTTATGTCACACATCAGCAGCACTGATGGCAGAAAGAAGAAAGAGGATGGAAGGAATGTGGTAGTAAGATTAGGGAGAGGTGTACCAATGGAATATGATACACTGGGAAATTTGGTGGTAGAAGATTTCTGCAGGAAGAATGTTCCAGGGGGTAAGGACTAACAACATGTCCCTGGTGATTGGCAAGGCCCAACAGGGACTTCATTTCCTTAGAGTCCTGCGAGAAAATCAGGTGGAACAATGGCTGATGACCTCTTTCTATCGGTCCATAATAGAAAGTGTCCTCCCATATTGCATTATAGTATGGTACCAGTGGTGGGTTTCAAAATTTTTTGGAACCTGCTCTGTAGGTGTGGCCTCCTTTGTGGGAGTGGCTTGTCGGCCATGTGACCTGGTGGGAGTGGCTTGCCGGCCATGTGTTTTCTTTCTTTCTTTCTTTCTTTCTTTCTTTCTTTCTTTCTTTCTCTCTCTCTCTCTCTTTCTCTCTCTCTCTCTCTCCTTCCTTTTGTCTTTCTGTCCCTTTTTTCTTTTTTCTTTCATCTCTCTCTCACTCTTTTTCTTTCTTTTTTTATTTATTTATTTCTTCCTTTCTCTCTCTCTCTCTCTCTCTCTCTCTCTGTGTCTGTCTGTCTGTCTGTCTGTCTCTCTCTCTCTCTCTCTCTGTGTGTGTGTGTGTGTGTGTGTGTGTGTGTGTGTGGCATTGGTGGGTTTCAAAAAATTTTGGAAGCTCTTCTGTAGGTGTGGCCTGCTTTCCGGGTCCACTGGTGGAACCTCTTCTAACCGGTTCGGTAGATTTGACGATCCGGTTCTACCGAATAGGTGCGAACTGGTAGGAACCCACCTCTGTATGGTACACTGGCTTAACTGCTGTGGACAGAAAGGCACTACAGAGAGTGATTAATTTGGCACAAGTAACCATTGGTTTCCCTCTAACACCACAAGATGACATTGCCAGATCTAGCTGCTTTAGTAGAGTAAGGAAGGCACTCAGAAATGATTCACACCCTGGTCAGAGTCTCTTCGCACTTCTACCAGAAGACATAAAAGCATAGTCAGCCAAACAAGTAGGTTTAAAAATAGTTTCTATCCTTGGGCTGTTAGACTCTTAAACACAACCACAATCACTCCATGCACACGTGGAAATGTATGACTAGTTTTTCTTTTTCTTTTTTCTTTTCTGCTATAATTTTGCACCAGTGAGGCTAAAACCAATTTCGCTGTGTTCATTTGGTATAATGACAATAAAGGCTATACTATACTATAGCACATGGCATGTCTCCTAATTTCTGCCAGCTGACATTCCTTGGCTGATGGGATCTTAACATACCCAACTTGCTGGTCCAAGCTGAACTGGTAGAAGACATTCTTGGGAGAAGATGGTGCCTTAGCAGAGGTGGGTTCCTACCAGTTCGCACCTATTCAGTAAAACCAGTTAGAAGAGGTTCCACCAGTGGACACGGAAAGCAGGCCACACCTACAGAAGAGGTTTCAAACTTTTTTGAAACCCACCACTGGTCCTTGGATATGATTATTCTACGCTATCATGCTCCTATTTATAAAACTCAGTGCCTCTGTGAAAGGTAAGGATGACTACTGCGTTTGTGGTGCAATCAGAACATTGTGTGTGTTGAAGTTGTTTTAACGCAAACCAAAGATGCCTTTCAAGAAACAAGTTTACGTCATATTCTTATGCGTGCCAGTGCTGTGTGTGAGGTAATTTAAGGTGGTTCTGACAAGTGTCGTCGGCATCTTCATATCCGGTCACATGGGTGGCAAGCCACTCCCATCCGGTCACATGGGTGGCAAGCCACTCCCACAAAGGAGGCCACACCCACAGAGTAGGTTCGAACAATTTTTGAAACCCACCGTGCCTTAGGTAGCCCAGTGACATGGCCCAGGCCCATGCTCTGGCCTCAGATTCTGATGCTGAAGAAGTTTGCTCCAGCTTAGCTTCTGGAATGTCACTCTCACGAAGCACTAAGCTGGACATCACATATGGCTGATCAGTCTGTGCAGCTGGACTTGTCTAGTAAGGATGGCTGAGGAACTCCTGGTCCACGCATCAAAAAAGAGGGCAGAACAGAGGAAGTTCTATTAAGCTACTTGCCGAGCAAGAAAGTAAGCATTAGTGACAGCAGGATTCAGCTTATAAAAAGAAAAAAAGAAAGAAAGACTTGCTTTACTTCTGTTCTCTTGTTGGAAACGATGCCTGACTTGTGCGTGTCTTCCGTGAGTGAATTCTACTCTTGTAGAATTTAGACCTTGAGCTGGCTGACAACCAGCTTTTGAAACTTGGACCAACTTGAAATAATTCTTCTGCCTATCCCTTTCTGAATACAAGCTTCACAGGCAAGCCTTTGCTTTGTTTAACATTCCTTGCTGTAGAGCTCACTCAATCGCCTGAAAATGAAATTGGTAATTTCCCAAGAAGTTTACAAATCTGTGCATCTGTGGTTGAAACCTGAAGCAGGACAGTATGGTCTCAAGCTATGGAGAGGTTTAAATGTGACAACCAACACTTTAAATTGCATCCAGAGGCACCATGGCAACCACTGTAGCTCATGTAACAGTAGTGTGTGACATGTATCAAATATCGGACAAATTTATTACCCATGCAGCTGCATTCTGCGGTAGTTGGAACCTCCCGATGCTTTTTCAAGGGCAGTCCATTTTCAGTCAAAGGTCCAACTTGGTGGTACACCAGAAGACTCACACAGGGGAGAAACACCTTGAATGCACTGATTGTGGTAAAAATTTCAGTGAGAATTCCAAACTGGTGAAACATCAGAGGACTCACACAAGAGAAATGATATGAATGTCCAGATTGTGGGAAAAGGTTCAGTTGGAATTCTGATCTACTGATACACCAGAGGACTCAGACAGGAGTGAAACTATATGAATGTCCACAGTGTAGAAAAAGTTTCACTTACTATTCTGACCTGGTGAAATACCAGAAGACTCAGATAGGAGAGAAACTGTTTAAATGTCCACAGTATGGGAAAAGTTTCAATCAGAATTTCAACTTGGTGAACCACCAAAGGACCCACACAGGCAACAAACCCTTTGAACGTTCTGATTGTGGGAAGAGTTTTAGTCAAAATTCACACTTGGTAATACACCAGATGACTCATACGGGAAGGAAGCCATATGAGTGTCCAGATTGTGGGAAAATGTAGAGTCCATTGCAGTAATCCAGAGGGAGATGGTGCAGAGACGTGAAGAATATCAAGGATGGTCACACAGTCCACATCCTGCCAGAGGTCATCTGAGTGTGCAATCAATGCTGTTTCTGTTCCATTACCTGATCTGAACTTTGACTGAAAGAGCTCCCAATAAGGCAGGTTACAAACAAAATAAAAACATATCTGTACCAGTTGTAGGATTCAAATAATTTAACAACCGGTCCTCTGCCCTAATGACCAGCTGGGTAGGCGTGGCTCAGTGGTCATGTGACCATGTGGGCGTGGCCTACTCAACGTCACTCACGTCGACGGGCTCTTCGTTTTAGCTGTTACGGTGTAATAAGGGTCAACCAGAGAGGCAGTTTCTGTAAGCAGGGCAATAAAGATTAAGGTAGAGGTAGAGTTAAGGGGGGAAGGGAGGTGGGATGTTAGGGGGGAGGGGGGGATACATGGTATGTGTTAGATTTTAAGGTAATGTGACTGCACTTGTATACTGTTGCTCTTTAATTCCACTGTAAAAATAGGACAAGCTGAATATATTAACAGATAGTAGAAATACACCAAAGGGAGGAGTAGAGGGATAGAAGAAAGAGGGGTAGAGAGGGTGGGAGAGAGGACTGGAGGGAGGGGGAGAAGGAAGGGAGGGAGTGTATCGGGAGAGAGGAGTGGTAGAGGGGGAGGGGAAGTAGGGTAGAGGGGAATGTTGGAGGGAAGATGGAAAGTTGGAGGGGGGCGAAAGAAAGGGTGTATGGAGGGTCGAAGAGGTACATTGGGTTTTTATTTTGGGGGGTACTGCTGATAAGAGGAATGGCTGTGTTTATTGTTTAATGTTATATGGCCCCGGTTATGCACAGTACATATGTGACTGTACGAAAATGAAAATGGAAAATAAAAACACATTTACATCAAAGATTAAGGTAGAAACAACACCAGAATGTTTCCTTCCTGCCTTCCTTACAGGATTAGCCCTGCAAAGTGGGGCAAAAAACAAAAGGAGGTTTCTTCCAACAACCGGTTCTCTGAATTGCTTAGAAAGTTATCAACCGGTTCTCCCGAATAGGTGCGAACTGGCTGAATCCCACCACTGATCTATACTTAGGAATCAGGGTTTTGAATTCAAACCCACTGCTCTTGTCTAGCATACCAACCGTAAGCACATTACATTCAAATAAATCTTGCTGTTCTATCTCTTATAAGTCCTTATAGGACTGCAGATTACAGTAATGTGTGTGTTTTTTTTAATGGCCAGTGAGGAGATTCTAAAGTCGCTTGAATTTCCAAGTTATAATCTTACAGCAGCACACATTTAATCGCTTCCTCATTTTCTTTGCTACATGAAAATTTGTTCACAGTATTTGTCTGTCACTAAGTCCTCCCCAGTGTAGTGTTCAAGGGATGTTACATGGTGGTTCAATTTTGCAGAAATCTAATCTAATAAAGGAGAGATCATAAAAAGAATACTCACTGTAAGATGCTGTGCCTGTAAAATTCTTCACCACCTCCTGAATTTTCTCTATACCCCTTGGTATGCTTTGGGTGTAAATAGTAGGAACACAATATGTATTGAATTTAAAATTGAATTGAATTTATTATATTTCTATGCCGCCCTTTTCCCCGAGGGGACTCAGGGCGGCTCACAACCCAAGTCAAGGGGGGGGGGGTACAAGTAAGAAAAAGAACACAAAAAAACAATACCACAATTTAAAACACTCAACAACCATACCATTCGAGGGAGGGACAAAAAAAAACTCATTAGCCCCAGGCCTGTCGGAACAGCCAGGTTTTAAGGGCTCTGCGGAAGGCCTGGAGGGTGGTGAGGGTCCGAATCCCCACGGGGAGTTCGTTCCAGAGGGTCGGAGCAGCCACAGAGAAGGCTCTCCTCCGGGTGGTCGCCAGTCGGCATTGGCCAGTGGATGGAATTCAGAGGAGGCCTAATCTGTGGGATCTAATCGGTCTATTGGAGGTAATTGGCAGCAGGCGGTCTCTCAAGTACCCAGGTCCAATACCATGAAGGGCTTTATAAGTGACGACTAGCGCCTTGAAGTGTATCCGAAGACCAATAGGCAGCCATTGCAGCTCGCGGAGGATAGGTGTAACGTGGGTGTACCGAGGTGCACCCACAACCGCTCGCGCGGCTGCATTCTGGACAAGCTGAAGTCTCCGAATGCAAGGGCTGCCCCATGTAGAGCACATTGCAGTAGTAATAGATTTTTTTAAAAAAACCTTCAACAATAGTTATATTGTACCTCCAGGGTTCTGTGAGAACGCGGTGAGGTTCTCTAAGGAACTAATAAGAAACAAACAAGTTAACAAGAACACAACTAATTTCCTATCACTAAAGTTCTGACTTTTGATCAGTTCTGAGATTTCTTTCTTAAACTCACAGATTTAATGGCCTGAAAAAAAAGTTGAAAAGTCCCTCCCATAATGTACTGATTTTATAGCACTGTCTGTAAAAATTGGGGCTGAGTTAACAGGTTGGTGCTGATTTAACACCTTATCAACGTGCTGATGCAGATGCTAGTCCAGAAACAAGTTGATAAATTTAATTGTATTTATGGTGAGAAACACTCTGAAATCTTTCTCCTCCAGAACAGTAGAGAAAGTCTTTTTAAATTTATTTTGCTGAAATGTTGCTCTCCAGTGAGGCTAGTAAAAATGTCTTTAATTTCAGCAAGTAGTATTGCTTGGCATGTAATCGCGGATGAATAGCAACTTTTAAATCAGCACAAATCCTGACAACATCAGAATTTTAATTAGAAGAACCACAGGGTTCACCCTTAGCTTCCCACTAGCTCAATGTTTGCATACAGCTCAATGTAGTATATGGAAGTGAACATGCTGTATGAAACTTGGGAGTGACACTTTCTTGTAATACTATTTTACCAAAGCTGTGCTTGAATGTTGTTCACCTGTTTTCTGATCAGTGTATTTTACACACTGACAGATATTACACTGTGATTTTTTTTGCCAGTACTAATTTTAACTGTATTTCTTGTGGCTTTGGTTTAGCATTATTAAACACTCCTCAAATTCATGCTGCTAGTCATTGTGAAGGGATGTGGTAGCTCAGTGGCTAAGACGCTGGGCTTTTCGATCAGAAAGGTTGGCAATTTGGCGGTTTGAATCCCTACTGCCACATAACTGAGTAAGTTCCTAAAAAAAAGGTTTTACGCAAAACGAGGATAATTTACTAAAACAAATTAGGGATCAAAGTCCAATGCATATAAAGAGGCTATATAATGTATTAATAGAAATGGATTCGGAAACAGAATCAGTTAAAGACTGTATGATAAAGTGGGCACAAAATTTTGAAGAACCAATAATGCTGGATACATGGGAAAAGATTTGGGTAAGAAATGTAAAGTTTACACAAGCCCAAAATTTGAGAGAAAACTTTTATAAGATGTTTTATAGATGGCATTTTATCCTTAAAAACTGGCCTGTATGTATCCGAATTTACAATCTAAATGCTGGAGACGTGATTGTGCTGATGCTACATACTATCATATATGGTGGACTTGTAAAAAGGTTAAAGCATTTTGGATAAAAATATGGTGGATTATGCAAAATGTTCTTAAAAAAAGGATAAAATTTACCCCTCAGTTATTTTTGTTAGGTATAATTACTGATTTGTACAGTTGTAGAGATTAACCTGATTTTGCATTTAATAACCGCAGCAAGACTGCTGGTGGCGCAATACTGGAAGAAGGAAGAATTGCCTACTATTCAAGAATGGACATTAAAAGTAACAAACCTAGCAGAGATGGCTAAAATATCAGCATATCTCAAGGACCATTCAAATGAGAGATATAAACTGGAGTGGAGAAGATGGATTGACTATACTCAAAATAAATATGGGACTAAGAAATTCCAAATAGTTTATGACTGAAGAAACAAGGAATGATATAATCTGTTTAGAGTTAGCCTAGCAAAGAGGAGTTAAAGCTCAAATGAAAGATGATATTAACTTTTTTTAAAGTTTATCTTACATTTATACCCTGTATTGATTCTGGGAAGCTGTGGGGAGGGGGGGGGAGACTGGGGGGGTTGGGGGGGAGGGGGAGGGAGGTAAAAATTTGTAAAAGTTTTTTTTTAAAAAAAATTTCAATAAAAAAAATAAGTGAGTGAGTTCCTGTTACTTGTCCCAGCTTCTGCCAACCTAGCAGTTTGAAAGCACGTAAAAAATTCAAGTCGAAAAATAGAAACCACCTTTTGTGGGAAGGTAATAGAGTTCCATGGTCCTTTGGTGTTTAGTCATGCCGGCCACATGACCACGGAGACGTCTTTGGATAGCGCTGGCTCTTCGGCTTTGAAACGGAGATGAGCACCGCCCCCTAGAGTCGGGAACGACTAGCACAAATGTGCGAGGGGAACCTTTACCTTTACTTTAAGTCATTGTGAAAGCAAAACCAGCATCCACTGGTAATATTTTGCTATTCTATTTTTGCCATGAAACCCCATTGCAGTTCTTATTTTCATGCAAGAGATTGGCTACCCCTGTTTCAGTAATAAATTCTTCATCTGCCGTAGTTTCTCAACCTGGGCGATTCAATTGCTGGCTGGGGAATTCTGAAAGTTGGGTTCCCTTCATCTCGGAATTGCCAAAGTTGAGAAACGCTGATTTACAGCGTTGACTACTGCACTCCTTTTAAAGTAATGGCTTGGTAGTTTATCTCAGCAAAGAGTTTGCTTTTCCTTTAACAACAGGTTCTCCGGATATATATTTCATAGAAAATATTGTGTGGTTTCCAGCTAACAAAGGAAAGACATTCCGGAGTCACAAGCTTGACGCTGCTCTCTTGAACCTTTTTATAAGATCTACTGTAACTCTCAGGAGCCTCCAAGAGCAAAACACCTACAGGCAGCCCCAGGCAATCAAACCACAACCCCAGATCACAGGTATGCCTAATCAACTACCCAGTACACTATAGTAAGGCAAGTTAACCAGAGAGTGACTGTAACACTTGTAGAAAATGTGGCTAGAATTTGAAGAACGCATTAGAACTTTAATTGAATTGGCTTAATGCTGCCCTGACTCTTATCCAGTAAATATATGTAGAAGTCATATTGTATGGAAACCCCCCCCCCCAATCTCCGAGAAGGAAATATTTTGGGGAATAGTAAAAGAGGCAGAATATTATATTTCCCCAAAGGAGAAATGGAGAAGAAAAAAAAAACCTTAAGAAAGGCAGAAAACAGCCCCAACAGCCTCCAGCAGATGCCTGAAGTCTTTAGAGATGGATATTTTGTGCCCATTAAAAAATCCAGGCCAGCCTATTCACAAACAAAACACCTTCAGGTCCAGTTGATGCAGTGGTGGGTTCCTACCAGTTCGCACCTATTCGGTAGAACCGCTTCGTCAAATCTACCGAACCGGTTAGAAGAGGTTCCACCAGTGGACCCAGAAAGCAGGCCACACCTACAGAAGAGGTTCCAAACATTTTTGAAACCCACCAATGGTGGGTGTGTAATGTCCCGCAGTTATCCACGCATTAATAATGATCTAGTAATATTTCCATATACATTTTAGGGACCTTTCCTTACATAATTGGTGTTTTCTTTCATACTTTTGGATTTCTAATTTTTGTTTCCGTTAGTTGGCAATTGCTAAAACCAATCCCACGTGAAAAAGTATTCAAACCCTTCTTGATTTTAATTGTCAATTTATTTATTCCTGCACATTGTAATATTTATTTATTTACATATCTTTGTTTTTCCACTGTTGTGCAAACACAATTCCAGCAGCTGCTAACATGTGTAAAATTAAATATATATTATACTCCCTTTCAAATAGCCAACAAAATATTTCTGGTTTTAATTCCATATCTTGCTTTACGATTGCTTCTAACCACTAACTTCTGAATTGGCTACTTGGACCAACCTAAGTACTAATTCATAATTTCATATCCGGTCACATGGGCGGCAAGCCACTCCCATCCAGTCACATGGGCAGCAAACCACCCCCATCCGGTCACATGGGTGGCAAGCCACTCCCACAAAGGAAGCCACACCCACAGAGTAGATTCCAACAATTTTTGAAACCCACCACTGAGTTGATGGGATTAAAATTTACATGCCCCACCCAAGTTCTAAGAACAGGACATGACCTTTAGGACATAATAGGATTAACCCACTACCATTAGAATAGAAAAAGACACCAGGCTCAATAATCCCACAACCCCACAGGAGCATCTCAGAACCCTATAAAAATCCAGGTGCTCATCAAACCAATTTGCCAGCTGCCCCAGAACTACTTGTTCTTGTTGGTTCTGCTCATCAATAGAGAGGGTCCTTCTTTCCAATCAGCCTCCATTTTATTCCCAGTGCCTGGACCAGTGGTGGGTTTCAAAAATTGTTCAAACCTACTCTGTGGGTGTGGCCTCCTTTGTAGGAGTGGCTTGCCACCCATGTGACCAGATGGGAGTGGCTTGCCGCCCATGTGACCGGATATGAAGATGCCGACGACACTTGTCAGAACCACCTTAAGTTACCTCATATGCAGCACTGGCATGCATAAGAATATGGTGTAAACTTGTTTTTTAAAGGGCATCTTTGGTTTGCGTTAAAACAACTTCAACACACGCAATGTTCTGATTGCACCACAAACGCAGTAGTCATCCTTACCTTTCACAGAGGCACTGAGTTTTATAAATATGAGCATGATAGTGTAGAATAATCATATCCAAGGACCAGTGGTGGGTTTCAAAAAAATTTGGAACCTCTTCTGTGGGTGTGGCCTGCTTTCCGGGTCCACTGGTGGAACCTCTTCTAACCGGTTAGGTAGATTTGACGAACCGGTTCTACCGAATAAGTGCGAACTAGTAGGAACCCACCTCTGGCCTGGACCAGATTTTTCTTCCAACAATACTTTGTACCTGCATTCATTGATGCAGCTGGAAGGAACTCCTATTTGCGCTGTTAGAAAACTAAATAAACTAAACCAAGGAAAACAGAATTGATCTCAATTCTCAGCCCATATGGGGATGGCTCTTTACCTTCAATCCTGTCAGAATAGTATAGTTAATCAACCAATTAAATATCGGTCCAAACCTGAGTTCCAGTAGATCAGGGGTGTCAGAAGGGCATCATCATGTCGTCATGTGATGTATTGTGACTTTTTCCCCCTTCACTAAACTGGGAGTGGCCGTGGCCAGCGCATGACACATCCAGGATGCGAGCCACGAGTTTGACACCCCTGCAGTAGATAGTCGCCATTCTGCTTTCCTTTTAACCAGGACAAAGTTTATAATTTATTGTATGAAATTAATATAACCTCCCAATTTCTAGATAAAGTTGGGACTCTGATTTAATTAGACACGCTCCTTTTTTGCGTGTTCTATTTTATAATCAGTGTTGAATCTCTATGTTGGACAATGGTGACTTCACCTCCTTCGGGTCACCACAGTTAAGGCCACTGGTTTTTTTTTAAAGTTTGAACTGTTCCTTTTTTTTAAAAAAACAACAGAAACAGCCAGGCAAGCTCTGCAAAGCTGGTGGGTTGTTAATCAAAATGGCTGCACTCTAAAAAAGCAGATTGTCCTCCATTTGGCTAGGTGATTTGGTTCCAGGTCTCTTGGTAAGCAATTTTTCCCTGGTTAAGTGTGTTATGCAAATACCTTCATTGGGTTTTGCATAATCCATAAACCAGCTGAGCCCATTTCAACCCAGAATAAGAGTATCATGCCAAGGCAGACACATAACGTGATTGTTACAACTTTCTTCACACCCCTCTTTCCCTCCAGTCTGGCTTCTTCGTCAGTATTTCTTCCCGTGATCACCAATGAATCATTTCAGTGAGTAAAAGTATCCGTCATGCCCACACGGGCAGAGGAATTGACAGGATTGTATTTCAAAGTAAGGAATCAGGCCGAGCTTTAGTTGTCAAACATGAAGCAATTTCAACAGCTATTAGCTGGATTCACACTTCTCGCTAAAGCCATAATGCGGTTTATTTTTGGTGCGGTGTATGTACTCAACAATTGTGCCTTGTGGCTTAATAGGCTGGGCAAATAAAGTCAGTTCTGGTTTATTCCTATTTTAACTGTGTGTGTGGTGAGAAGCCGTCCCTTGGCGAATCTACAAAATATACCGTAACAAACTGTAGCTTTGTCGAGGTGTGAATCCAGCTCTTATTTTTTTTTAGTTACCCTAAAAAAAACCCACTAGTTCTGAATTAATTTTTCATTCCCTACTTAAAAGGTAAAAACTTCCTTCAGTAGAGTTGACTCCTAACAGTTACATGGACATATCCATGCAGGGTTTTTTTTGGCAGCATTTCAGTCTAATACCTATTCTTTCCCAATGCCTTTTGCATCTGCTATCAGGACCAGGAAAAAAAATTGCAAGGGACATCAACATCTGCTGGATAAAGAAAACCCAAGCTGTCTTTTTTGGCAGCCGTTCCTGGGACAGTGTTAATTCTAAAAGCTGCAGGAGGCCAGAGAGTCAGAACTGAATAGCAATCAGAACATCTGAATATAGAAAGAGAGGGAAGGAGTAATAATTATTTCTACATGGTAATTCTTTTTTTTTTTCTATTCTAAAAACCTTTTTCAAGTCATCTTTGCTCAGAAATGCCATTTGGCTCAGGGAAACCTTACTCCTGCCTAGAAATATGAGTGCCTAAAGAGGTTAAAAAAATAGCAGCAAAATCCTTTTTCTGAACAACTGTAAAAAAACGGATGAAATATTTTCTGGTAGTTTCTTTTTAAAACATAACAGCTGAAAGAAATTGGCCTATTTTTGGAAACATTCATCCCAAATCAAATGAACGTGTAAAAGAATAGAGAAAGTTGCCTCAATAATTGCAGACCTTTGGTTTTTCAGAAGCATACAAATGATAAAATAAGGGTCAAAGAATTAAAAAATGTACTAATTAGACAGCATAGTAATTATGTATTTGTTAAGGATGCTGGTCCAGTGATTAAGGAGCCAGGTTAGAAAGGAGAAATCTCTTGAGTTCTAGTTTTCCCTTAGGCATGAAAGCCAGCTGGGTGATCTTGGACCAATCACTCAACCCAACACACTTCACAGGGTTGTTGGGAGGAAAATAGGAGGGAAGAGTATTAGATGTGTTTGCAGATGGACATTTCTTCCAACACAATAAAAAGAGAGCCAATAAAAATTGGTTCCTTGGAGCATCCAAGTCAAAATACAAATACAGGTAGTACTTGACTTGCAACCCAGGGGTGGGTTTCAACCGGTTCGCGCGGTCCACGCGAACTCGGCGAACCCGGAAGTAAGTAACTTCCGGGAACGGCGAAGGGCGCGCCCACCCGCCCGCGTTCCTTACCCGGTTTTGACGAGTTCTGCGCTTCCACGCATGCGCAGGACGCATACAGTGCCTGTGCGATCCTCCAGGAGCAGCTGGAGCATCGCACAGACGCTAGTATGCATGCGTGCGCTGCGCGCGTGCACGAGGACGCCGCCGGCCCCGTTCCAACCGAACCGGTTGGAACGGGGCGAGAAACCCACCCCTGTTGCAACCATTCATTTAATGACCAAAGTTACAACTGTCCTGAAAAAGCGTGACTTTTGACTGTTTCCCCCCCACTGTTGGAAGAAATGTCCACCTGGGTTCAGCTCCAAGTGGGGAGAAAGACACTGGAAACATGGAGGCTGCTTGGAAGGATGGTTTAATGGTGAAGCAGAACCACCAAGCACGTGTTATTCTGGGTAGCTGACCACATCGAGTGGAGAATGAAGTGTTATTTATACCCTCTCTTGGGCTTTGAACTTGAATTTCCTGTTCCTGTAGCAAGGGAATGTATTAGTCAGACTCCTATGTGGAGTCATGTTTGTCTGAATTAAGGTTGTTTGAACCTTGGCTTGGTTGTGCCATGTGATGAGTTCTGCTGATAGATAACCCTATTATGTCCTGGAGGGTCATGTCTTAATCCCATTATCCTGGAGCTGAGGTCTTTTGTTTGGTAGATAGGCTGGCCCCGTCCTTCTAAATGGGCACCAAATATCTGCTGGAAGCAGGGAGCTGAGTTTCTGTTTCCCTTAATATTTCTATTTCTTTTTTAGGGGAAATATTCTGCCTTTTTAATATTTCCTAAAGTATTTCATTTTTCTAGGAGGGGCGGGTGCTAACTTTCTTCACCACACAGCCATTGCAGCATCACTTTAGCGTGACCCGACAAAAGCGCGCCCGACAACAGCGTGCCGACAAAACCGCGGCGATAAAACTGTGATGTCAATAGCGCGCCGACAAAGGCGCGCCGACAAAAGAGTGCCAACAGAAGCAGCATTATGGTTAAGGTAAGGGTCGGTGAACCAGTTAAGTTAAGGGTTAGGGTTAGGGTAAGGGTTAGGTTTAGGTTTAGGGTTAGGGTTAGGTTTAGGGTTAGGTTTAGGGTTAGGTTCAGGGTTAGGTTTAGAGTTAGGTTCAGGGTTAGGTTCAGGGTTAGGTTTAGGGTTAGAGTTAGGGTAAGGGTTTGGTTTAGGGTTAGGTTCAGGGTTAGGTTTAGGGTTAGGGTTACGTTTAGGGTTACCTTTAGGGTTAGGTTTTGAACGCACTTCTGTTGGTGCGCTGTTGTTGGCGCGCTTCTGTGTTCATTCTTTGGCGCTATTTCGAACTCGCGCTTTTGTCCCCGCAATTTTGTCAGCACGGTTTTGTCGGGCACGGTTTTGTCGGTGAACCCACTTTAGTCATTTGATCAAAATTCTGATGCTTTAGCAACTGGTATAGGAAGTTAGCACCTACCCCTCTCCTAGACAAATGAGACATTTTAGGAAATATTGAAAGGGCAGCAATGACCTGCGGTGAGGTTTATGGCTGGTGAGGCAGCAATTTTTTTAGACTTGTGGACTTCAACTCCCAGAATTCCACAGCCAGGCATTCTCAGTTCCGATTTAAAGTGAAAGCATTTGTTTTTCTCCTTTGCTAAATAAGTTTCCTTCTTTCTTTTTCTTTTTCTTCTCCCTTCCCCTCCTTCCTCCCTCTCTCCCTCACTCCCCCCTCTCAAACACACACACAAACACAAACACAAAATGCACCCTCTACAGGAGGAGGCAGGAGAACAACGTGCCTCATCTACGTCAGGAATTTTTCGGCTTTTAACCCTTGCTTAACTCTGCTCCAGTGATCATAAAGTCAGACTAGATGAGGCACATCGTTCTCCTGCCACCTCCTGTAGAGGGCACTTTTTAGAGGCTTTTTTAAACAGTTAAGCACTAAGTAGAGTCATCCATGGTGACTCTGGCAGCAACTAGCTCAGCCTGACCTCAGCTCTTGCCTTTTTCCTTTTACATATTTTTTTTCTTTTCATGATGACAGTGGTGAGGCTCTGCCTCCCCTGTCTGCATGTCCCTGAAGGGCAGAATAGTTCCCCTAAAAGTGAGGCAGAAACTCATTCCCCCTCCCCCACACACCTTTGTCAATGGGACATTAAGGCCTGACCCTTAATAGTCCATTATCTATTCTACATAAGATCTACCTCCTTCAGGCAGAGCCATAGTAGGAATTGCCCATCTCACCCCATGGCACCTGGGAAGATTACATCATCCAGCAAGGATGAGAGATGGATAGCCTAGAGTTAGCTAAGATCCCTGCCCCCTGGGAGTCAGACCACCAATCAGAATACATTTCTTAACAGGAACAGGAAGTTCCAAGGCAGGGCCCAAGAGAGGGTAAAGCATCTTTCCTTTTTTCCCCCTTCAAGATCTTCAAGGCATATGAACCCCCCTTTTCCCCAGGACCTCAAGCCATGTGGTCCTCCACCATTAAAACCATCTTTCCAAACAGACACTACTGTATTGTAGGAAGTTATCACCCAGCCCCCTCCCAGAAAAATGAAATATCCTAGGAAATATTGAAAAGGCAGAATATTTCTCTGGATGTGAAAAGAAAGAAACGTGTTTTAAAAAACAGAATAGTTGCCTGTAGCTTCCTGCCCATCCCCACTGTTAATGGGCCTTTAAGAAGGCCAAACTAGTCCCTTTTACATAATAAAGACTTCTCCTCTGCAGCCCCAGGAGGGATGGGACTAAAGCATGATAATATTGGCCCTTTACTCAACTGACCACATGGCATCTGAGAACTCAACCAAACCTGGATTCAAAACGCAGCCTAGAGAGTTGCCCATGCATGGCCCCATGGGAGTCTGACAACCAATCAGAATACATTTCTTACACAGGAACAGGAAACAGAGAGGTGGGACTGAACAGGTTATAAAAAGCCTAGCAAGCCCCTCCCTCAGCCCTTCCCTTCTTCTCCACCAACATTGAAGCATGTGATCACCTTTTCTGTTCAGGGCTCAAGCCATGTGGTTGTGTCCACCAATAAACCATCTTTCCAAGCAGCCTCCGTGTCTCCAGTGTCTTTTTCCCCACTTGGAGCCAAACCCAGAAGGACATTTCTTCCAACACTGGTATGTAGTCATAACCAGAGTTATGTGATCTTCCGACAAGCAAAATCAATAAGGAAGCCAGATTCACTTAATTAAGAACCATGTTAATAACTTAACATCTAGAGATTCACTTAACTGTGGCAAGTTATTGGGCAAAACTCACAGCTGTCTTGCTCAGCAATGGAAATTTGGGGTTCAATTGTGGTGGCAAATCAAGGACTATCTGTAGCAACATGTAAGCATTACAGAATAATGGTCAATAGGTATCACGTTATTGCATGTCCACACATGCCTATTATAATTTTGCATAATCAACCCCAAAATAAAACCCTGGTTAGGAGAAACAACGTAAAAAGGACTTAACTGTGTTGAGTTAAGTCTCTTTACCACTCAGATGATCAAATTTGCTCTAGAAGTTGGGTTTGGAGCATATTTATAAAATTAAACATTCAATTTTGGAGTAATTGATATATAATTGTGTTTGAAATGCCTCTAAAAATTGGATGGAAAGGCGTATACAAATGCAACCACAATGATTATCTCTTGCCTTAAAGTAACTCTTATGTTTTTAAATGGCAAATTCAAGGACTTTTGATTCAGTGTTCCCTGCATTTTCACAAACTTTTACTTAGTGTTGGAAGAAATGTCCTTCTTGGTTTGGCTCCAAGTGGGGAAAAAGACACTGGAGACATGGAGGCTGCTTGGAAAGATGGTTTATTGGTGGACAGGACCACATGGCTTGAGCCCTGAACAGAAAAGGGGATCACACGCTTCAATGTTGGTGGAGAAGAAGAGAAGGGCTGAGGGAGGGGCTTGCTAGGCTTTTTGTAACCTGTTCAATCCCACCTCTCTGTTTCCTGTTCCTGTGTAAGAAATGTACTCTGATTGGTTGTCAGACTCCCATCGGGCCATGCAGGGGCAACTCTCTAGGCCAGTGATGGCGAACCTATGACACGCGTGTCAGTGCTGACACGCGTAGCCATTTGGGGTGACACGCACAGGATTTCATGCGATTCATCCTCGGCTCCTGCACGGCCGCCGAGGATGAAAGAATCTGTGCTGGAGGAACGGGGGGGGGGACGACGTGTGATCTCCCCCGCCCACACTCACTTACTGTATCGCCGCCGCCCCTTTCTGAGTGCAGGGGCTGCTGGTAAGGCGTGCGTGCCGTGCGCACACATGTAATCAGCGCGGCGAGGGAGGACCCGCAGGAGAGGAGCGCGGGAACAGTGCGCGCCTCTCTCCAGTCAGGCCGGCACAGAGAGTCTACTCCTGGGACTGTTGGTTATGACCGCACCACAGCAGGGAACAGTGGAGTGCCAACGGGAACTGTGAGCGCCATTAGCAGCAACTATTGGGGTGCCATGGACTTGTAATTGCCCACAATAACTGAGATAAGTGAGGGGGAGGTTGTGTTAGCTTGTTAGGCTAGTTAACCCCTAATTGGCTATCTATAATTCTATCTGCTGTCACTGGCCCACTGATGGAGCACCCAAAAAATAAAAAACAAAGGTTAAGTAAAGGGAGTAGTAGTGGCAGTGGCCGACCCTTTCAAGAGTTCACGGCAGGGCTGTGGAGTCTGCTGCTTCCAGCTCCACGTCCTCATCAACATGCCGCTCTGGCCCGCCCCCGCTATGAATATTCATATTCTTCGCCCTCGCGTCACTAGGAATATTCATAGCAGGGGTGGGCTGGAGCAGCATGTTGATGAGGACGTGGAGCTGGAAGCAACCAACTCCACAGCCCTGGTTCACGGCACCCCAAACAAGTTCAATAATATCAAGGGCAACATACGAAATCGACTGATGAACAAAGAAGTTACTAAGCAGGTATGTTAAATAATTTGTTTTTGGTTTATTAAATACAATTATATATTTCAATTATACATTTTTGTAGTTTAAACTATAAATTGCGCAAAATTATGTTTTTGTCGAAGTGACACACAACGCGAGTTATGCTCAATTTTTTGCTGATTTTTGACACACCACGCCAAAAAGGTTGCCCATCACTGCTCTAGGCTGCGTTTTGAAACCAGGTTTGGTTGAGTTCTCAGATGCCATGTGGCGTGTTGGGTTGTGCCTTAATCCCATCACTCTGGAGCTGAAGGGGAGAACTCTTTTTATTATTTAAAGTGGACTAGCTCAGGCTTTAATGGCTCGTTGACAAAGGAGGATGGGCAGGAAGCTGCGGACAGCTATTCTGTCTTTTAAAACATGTTTTTTTTTTAATGAAAGAAATGTCCTTCTGAGTTCGGCTCCAAGTGGGGAAAAAGACACTGGAGACATGGAGGCTTGCTTGGAAAGATGGTTTATTGGTGGACAGGACCACATGGCTTGAGTCCTGAATAGAAAAGGTGATCACATGCTTCAATGTTGGTGGAGAAGAAGAGAAGGGCTGAAGGAGGGGCTTGCTAGGCTTTTTATAACCTGTTCAGTCCCACCTCTCTGTTTCCTGTTCCTGTGTAAGAAATGTATTCTGATTGGTTGTCAGACTCCCATGGGCCCATGCAGGGGCAACTCTCTAGGCTGCGTTTTGAATCCAGGTTTGGTTGAGTTCTCAGATCCATGTGGTGAGTTGGGGCCAATATTATATCATGCTTTCCTGTAGCTGAAGTGGAGAAGCCTTTATTATGTAAAGTGGACTAGCTTGGCCTTCTTAATGGCCCATTGACAGTGGGGATGGGCAGGAAGCTACAGGCAGCTATTCTGTCTTTTAAAACACGTTTCTTTCTTTTCACATCCAGAGAAATATTCTGCCTTTTCAATATTTCCTAGGATATTTCATTTTTCTGGGAGAGGGCTGGGTGATAATTTCCTACATTAGTATAGAGTCTTAGTAATACTGCAAACACCTTTAACGGTTTGGGTCACAAATATGCTAATCATAAATAAGAAACTGTCTCTTTTGACTGAAGATGTGCTGGGACTCTTAATAAAAAGCCTATAGAGATTTACTCAATATTTACTGCACCAAAGAAAAGCAGGGCCTGGTATAGGTATGAAGGGGTTTCTCAGATCAAAATGAGCTACTCTGAAAGGCATTTTCTATATAGATAAATATAAACCGGAAGGAGTAAATAAACCCATTTGCCTCAATCAATATTATAATAACCGAAGCGCTGTCTTCCCCCCATTCCCGTGTATGCACATCCCATTTCCCTTGTCTTTTACACCTTCCTAATCTTTTGAGGGCAAAAGGAAAAAAAAAAAACCCCTCAGTCTCGTTGACTGAGCATGCCCGAGCCACCTCCGCGCATGCTCACTGAGAACAAACGAGCTCGCCGATTTGATGGGGAGCAGAACCTAATAGAGCTCGGCAACCTTCGGTGTTTTCCGTTGGGGCCCGGCCGCCATTTTCTCGCTTCCCTCTCTTTTTACTCGTTAGCTGCGCGGCTCCCTGCCCTGGTCGCCAGCGCTTTTGTCCTGTTCGGCGATGGACGGGTGAGTGAGGGAGTGAATGAGGGACGGCGGCCGGGAATAAGGCAGGGAGGAGGGAGTGGTGCCGCCGCCGCCGCCGCCACTTCTCCCGCCTTTCTCGTAGCTGACGGGAGAACTGGCCGCGCATCCCTTGTTGTGCTAGGCTTTTCCCTCAGACCCCCCTCTTCATCCTCGGCCGGTTGGTTCGCGGTGTGCGAGCCAGGAGGTTTCGGGATGAGAGGGGGAAAAAAAAGGGGTGTGTTTTTTTTTTTGAGGGGTGGGGGAGAAGAAGAGGAGGCCGGGAAGGTGGACGGGAAGGCGGCTTCCTTCCCCTCCCCCTCCCGCCTCTGGTTCCTCTCAGGGACTGGGCCCGCAGCAGCGACTGAGGCGCTGACATGAGGCATCCTCCTCCTCCTATGGCTGGGTCTCTTTTGAGATGCCGGGTTATCCAAGCCGGAGGAGGGGTGTTTTTTTTGGGGGGGGGGGTTGTTGAACCAGAACAAGGCCTTCAATGCTGAAAAGAGTGGATTCTTTCCCCCCCAACTCCCTCTCAGAGCGGCCCTCTTTTACATTCGGGCTTGTGGGGGAGGAAGCTCGCGCCCCACAAGTCCCCGCCCGTCTCCCCCTTTTTTATAATAGCCACCCCCTTCCCCTCCCCTCAGACGAAGGGGGCCGGAGATCCAGCAGGAGGCAGACGCCTTTGCTCTTTTGTTTCCCCCTTTTGGAGCTGCTCCGCGGCCTTCTTCTTCTCTCCCCCCCCCCCCCCCAATCCCCACACACAGAGAAAAAAAGATGCCTTTGTAGTCGTGGAAGGCCGCCTGTCAAAAAAAGCCGAGAAAGGGAGGAAACGGCTGTGGGGTGGTCTGCCATATGGAGACAACACACACACATACACACACACCAGGGCTCTCTCATTGGGAGACAACACACACACACACACACACACACACACACACACACACACACACACACCAGGGCTCTCTCATTGGGAGACAACACACACACACACACAGACACCAGGGCTCTCTCATTGGGAGACAACACACACACACACACACACACACCAGGGCTCTCTCATTGGGAGACAACACACACACACACACACACACACCAGGGTTCTCTCATTGGGAGACAACACACACACACACACACCAGGGCTCTCTCATTGATATTTGGGTGGATAAGTCTGTAGACATGTTAAGACTCACCACGAGGCCCTATTTTTTTTTTATTTGAGGCCAAGCAGCCCCAGCCATAGACATCAAGAAAGATGGTTTTTTTTAAAAAAATAAATAAAATAAAATCACCCTTATAATTCTACAGTATTTAAATTTAGCTCTATACCCCTTTAAACAGGAGGATGCCGGAGTATTTGAAGGTGGGCCTTAGGGAATTCCATGGTTGAGAACTGTCAAGTGATTTAAAATTGGTTGGTCAAGGGGAAATTTTTTTTTTTTTATTGGAGGCCAAGCAGCCCCAGCCATAGACATCAAGAAAGATGGTTTTTTTTTTTAAAAAAATCACCCTTATAATTCTACAGTATTTAAATTTAGCTCTATACCCCTTTAAACAGGAGGATGCGGGAGTATTTGAAGGTGGTCCTTAGGGAATTCGTGGTTGAGAACTGTCAAGTGATTTAAAATTGGTTGGTCAAGGGGAAAATATATATTTTTTTTATTGAAGGCCAAGCAGCCCCAGCCATAGACATCAAGAAAGATGTATTTTTTTTAAAAAAACACCCTTATAATTCTACAGTATTTAAATTTAGCTCTATACCCCTTTAAACAGGAGGATGCCGGAGTATTTGAAGGTGGGCCTTAGGGAATTCCATGGTTGAGAACTGTCAAGTGATTTAAAATTGGTTGGTCAAGGGGAATTTTTTTTTTTTTTATTGGAGGCCAAGCAGCCCCAGCCATAGACATCAAGAAAGATGGTTTTTTTTTAAAAAAAAATCACCCTTATAATTCTACAGTATTTAAATTTAGCTCTATACCCCTTTAAACAGGAGGATGCGGGAGTATTTGAAGGTGGTCCTTAGGGAATTCGTGGTTGAGAACTGTCAAGTGATTTAAAATTGGTTGGTCAAGGGGAAAATATATATTTTTTTTATTGAAGGCCAAGCAGCCCCAGCCATGGACATCAAGAAAGATGTATTTTTTTTAAAAAAACACCCTTATAATTCTACAGTATTTAAATTTAGCTCTATACCCCTTTAAACAGGAGGATGCCGGAGTATTTGAAGGTGGGCCTTAGGGAATTAATGGTTGAGAACTGTCAGTGATTTAAAATTGGTCAAGGGGGAAATAATGAGGTACCTATATTATTATTATTAACTATACACAATAATGTGAAATCACACCTGCCAGTTCTTTAGCTGGTGTTGGTCTTCATACATGTCAAGTTCTAAGTATGTCCTAATTTTTTGGCATGGTATATGTGCTGATCCAAGCAGTGTGGCCTTTTGTAATTGACAGATGGACATTTTTATTAATGTGCAGGTTTTCTAAGTACCTTATAAGATTTTTTTTTTTGGTATGGCGCCCTGTGTCCAAATAACAACTGGAACCACCAAGGCCATTTTTTTGTTATAATCTTACAATTTCAGATCTTGACACTCCACAATTCCTTACCTTTTATCCTACCAGGTATTGCCACATCAATCCACACTTCCCTTTTTTCAACCAGTGTTATTTCTAGTGTGTTATGAGCCAAGACTTTATCAGTTTGTATTCAGAAATGACACAAAATTCTTTTTCTGCTACTTTTTCAACTGTAAACTTTCATCAATTTCTCATTACTGGCATATCATATTGTTGTTGTTTTTTTACAAATGTTCCAGTTTGGAGGCGTCTATTATGTTGTTGTTTATAATCAGTTTGTGTGATCTTGCATGAGCTGAGTATATGATCTACTGTTCTGCCTCCTTGCACAGTCTGAATCCTTTGATGATATTTCAATTCTGACCTTGATTGCATTAGTTTGAATAGCTTGCTTTTGAGCAGCCAAAATCAAGCCTTCAGTTTCTTATTTTAATGTGCCAGTTGTAAGTCATTGCCAGATTTTACCTTTCTCCATTTTTCCCTTGATCATTTGTAGAAATTGACCATGTACTGCAATGCTTTTCCTTGCCAGCATTCTATTCTTTTTGAAATAATTGTACATTATTTCAATATACATGTTTTATTTCCTATACATTCATTAAGTTCCAATTTTGAAGTTGCTTTGATGCCTTTTTTGCTATCTTTTATATAAGATATCGGTTTTCTTCTTTGATCATTTGACTTGAAGTAAACCTCTGCTTCCATTTCTGTACCGCACATATAATCTGTCAAAATTACTATGGGGATGTAATACATAGTGAATAGTCATTAGCTTTGTTGCTTTTCAGTCCAAACTGTTCAGTTCAACTTGTGTCCAATTAATAATTCAAACAGGGTATTTGTGTCATAGGTATGGACCATATATTTGTGGCTTTTTCTCTTCAGCACTTTTCTCATTCTTTGGATGTATTCTTTACTTCTCACATTGTTAATTTGTCCCATGCTTCATATTATCCAACTGTAAAATGCTCAGATGTAGGCTTCATTCTGATGGCGCCTGATGGCTGGGCCATTCAGTATTTCAGCTCCATTACTGTTTGTGTTTTTATCCCAATTTATTATATTTTATAGCACATTTCTCTAGGCCAAATCTCATTGCTACATTTTGTGCTGAATATTCTTACTTATAATGACTTATGACCACAATTGTGTGCAACATTTCTATTGCTAAGCAAGACAGTTGTTAAGTGAGTTTTGCCCCATTTTATGACCCTTCTTGCCACAATTTTTAAGTGAATTATTGCAATTATTAAGTTAGTAACATGGTTGTTAAGTGAATCTGGCTTCCCCTTTAACTTTGTCAGATCGTAAACTCTGATCACATGATGCCAAGACACTGCAACCATCATAAATATAAGCCAGTTATTTGTTTGAGTCATTTATTTAACATATAAGTATGAGCCAGTTGCTAAGCTTTGAAATTTTGATCACATGACCTCAGGGATGCTACATTGTTCATGTGAAAAATAGTCATGTCACTTTTTTTAGTGCCATTGTAACTTTGAGTAGTCAAATGGTTGTAAGTTGGGGACTACCTGTATTTGTCAGTGACTGGATTTCGATTTCTGATTTTCCATAAAGTTTCAGACCATCCATATAAAGCAAACATGAGGTTTTATTAGCATTTTTGTAATATGGTAGCCAATATTTGATTTCTTCAAATATTGTAGCAATTACAAATAATAAGGATGATACTAAGTCACCCTCAAAGGTGTCTCTCTTAATGTAGACAAACCGGTATATTTCATTTCCAACCACCAGTTCTGTCTTCCGTTACTTCATTATTGTCTATACACATTCTAATGGTTTTATTGACAAAAGTTGTTTGCAAACATTTGATAATTCATCTATGTGGTAATGAATCAAACTGTCTTTTTTATAATAACTAGCTAATAACCCGGCATTTTCCGGATATTTATTTATAGGGGGAAAATGTCTGGACCTAATAT
The DNA here is from genome assembly GCF_051295495.1 of Thamnophis sirtalis. Lineage (NCBI taxonomy): Eukaryota > Metazoa > Chordata > Lepidosauria > Squamata > Natricidae > Thamnophis > Thamnophis sirtalis. The sequence continues at coordinate 8,768,340 of NW_028261387.1, forward strand.
AATTTCTAATGTTGGATTTTCCTCCTTACCAGAGGAAGGCCACTTGTGGAGTTCTGTGCAGCCGTTACCATGGCAACTCCACTGGCTGAATCATTTTACAGCAGTACAGTAGAAGCCATTTGAAGGCACAACAGGGTGTATCCTAACAACACCCCCTCCCTCCCCTGAGTTGTATAAGGGGTGTCTTACCCCCACAATATTTGTTTCCAGAGAGTAAGTCATCTGTGTACCAATTTTGGTTGAAATTGCTCAAGGCGTTCCAGAGTTATGCTGGAACACACACACACATACACATCCAGACTATGTGTAAATTGCTTTTACTTTTATTTCTTTTTGTTTTATTGGAAGAGTGTTATTTTCTTCTAAATAACCTTGGATATTGTCCGCTACTAGGCCAGTGATTCAACATTGTAGGAAAACATGTTATTGTCCTATAGTTTACTAGTGGTGTCCCTTTTGCTGGATATTTTTGAATCAGGTACATTTTACCAGAATAACTAGTTGCTGATGTCTCCTTTGTGCAATATTTTATTAACATATTTAGCTATAATTGAATGTAAGTTAATCAGATATTTGAGCCAAAAGCCATGCAATTGATAATTTCCAAGAGATGCCCAGTTCTTAATTTTTAATCCTTTCTTCTGTAATTATTAGTTTTTTCATTTGGTTTTACTAAATTCATCTTCATATTCTTTTATCCATCCAGCTTTTTATTATAGTCTATTGGGGTTTCTTATAGATCTTTTCAAAACTGGATTGTTTCCTTTTTGTTTGGTTTTCCATGTTCAGAATTTCTACTGCCATTTATTCTTAGAATTCCCTCTGGTCTTATGGCTATTATGAACAGATTCCTCTCTGTTTGGATCTCATAATAAGTCCCATAATAACTTGACCTGCTCATTTTTCAAAACCTTCTCAAGTCCGATGGTACCAGTAGTTTTTACTATATTTAAATCCAAACCTCGGGCAATTCAGTTATGACACTACTTGTAATTTGTAAAATTTTGTTCCTGTTGCAATCACTGATCAAAAGGTCAATTGTTTCATACGTTTTACTACAGCGGTGACATTTGCCATTCTTTGTTGCTTGTTGTATTTTCACCATAATGCAGTTAGTTGACAAAGTTTGTTCTCGAGTCACTAAAATAAAGCCTTTAGTTTCTTTGTTTAACAGTCTTGATTTTAACCAACTCCATATGGGGTTTTGAATCTATTTTCTTCAAGTATTGACAATGCATTGCCTTGTTCTTCTAATTAACAAATCTGTTTTCACTTGTTTCTTTTCTATATTCAGTCTTCACCTTTGTTGTTTTCAATAATTTTCCTTGACTGACTTCCTTCAGCAAGACTTTCTGGCTTTTCTTAATGTAGTAGTCATTCAGGCTATACTTTTCATCCTCCAGTTTGCTTCACTTGTAGGAATTCTATACTCCTCAACTCTTGCCAAATACAATTGATCAATGCCATTTTTGGGGTGCAAGGTTTGTGCATTGTCATTTTTTCTTGGTTTCCAATCCAAGTTATGAAGTTCCATTTGGGTCCAATCAATATAGAATAATGGACTGCCTAGGTATTAATTGCTTTAATGATAATCCTACCATTCAGCTTTGATTTCATTTTTTTCAAAATAATATATTGTAAAAGAAAGCAAAGGTAGTAGCAATAGCGATAGGTGATCTCAAAACATGTATAGCATCACTTGAACATCATCAATCAATTGTAAAAAACAAACAGCTTTATTTGGGACAGCTTGCATGCTGCAGTGATAACCTTCGCACCATTAGACAACAACTACCTATCCCAGGCCCTTCTAGAACAACCTCTTCCCCCCCCCCCCAGTGTGGTCCCAGGCCAGGCTTGATTCTTATGATATTTTTAATGCCTTGGTTTTGTTTTGTTGATTTTATTGTTCAGATTATTTTACTCTGGACTGTGTGTCTGATTTTATGTTTTTAGCTAGGTTTTTTTCTCCTAGTATTCTACACTGCCAGAAATCCACTAGAGTTAGGTAGCCAATACATTTATATAAATAAATAATAAATGTTAACTTAATTTCCTTGATCATGGTCTTGGTTTGTTAGATTTCTAGTACATGCTGGTAAATAAATTTAGCAAGTTACCTTCATAACATGATATTATGATTATTGCTTGACATGCTGCTGATAATCCATTTGGTAACAATGACTTCATTATTCAGATGTGTTTTCTAAGATAATTCAGTGTAATTTGATAATAGGATAGATTTGATTTAAATCATGATTTAAATCATTAATAAAAAGGCTTGATTAAATCAACTCGATTTAAATCACAATTTTTAAAGAGCAACTGTCATTCTGTCCGGCAGCCTCTGACCTTCTGTTGACTGAAAAAACAGTCCCAATATTGCAGAATATACAGCTTCATGCTACATAACTAAGCTTCATTTCATGCTAATAAATTAAATTATTAATATACTTTAAATAGAAAATTATCTTTAGATTTTTATTCCAAAAAGATTTTGTTAAAATAAATTTGATTTAAATAAAAAAATCCAATTTAAATTTAAAAAATCCGATTTAAATAAAAACATCTGACTTTAAAAAAAAATCATCAATTTTTAACCACCCTGTTTTATAATCACTGGGATTTTGAGAAGTATCTAAGCATGATTATGATGATTTTCATAAAATGAGATCTTATACAAAAACTGATTCTGTGATAGCTATACTATAAGACTGTTATCAAAACCCAGTCTTGGGGTCAAATATATCTCCCTTAGGTATATAATGACAACCCCCCTCCCCAATTTTTAAAGGAATTGTTTGTTTGTATTTAATTTCATTTAAATATAATTTAAGGGAACTTAAGATGTTAGGTTTTACAGTATACCGTATTTTCACGACCATAAGCCGCACTGAAAATCCTAAAATTTTATCAAAAACCAGCAGTGCGGCTTATAACCCGGTGCGCTTTATGTGTGAAAAAAGATAGAAAATCTCTCCCTCCCGACGCTCAAACTTGAAGCTCGCAAGCATGCACACGTCCCTCGGGTCTCTCCTTTCAACCTCGCTACTTTCTCAGTCGGAGACCGGGGAGCGAGCAGAGAACCACCCAGTTCCCAGCCCCTATAGACTGAGCTGTTCCGTCACCCCCGCCGCCGCAAGAAGGGACGGCAGAAGGGACGGCTGACCGGCTCAGCCCTTCAGGATTTGCCGGCGCCGAGCACCCCATCCGCCCCGGCAGTCGCCCTGCCTAACTCCGCTCCGCGCCCCAGCCGGCTCTGCGCTGCCGGTCAAGGGCGCGCGGGTGGCCGGTGTGGCGCCGGTCTTCCCAGCACACCACGCCGGCCGGGCAAGAGCCGGGAGAGCAGCGGAGCCCGAAGCCTCCCACGCCAGAAACGTCCCGCTAGCCGACGCCTGCCACGTGCGCCCACCCGCCCGCCTCGGGGACCGCAACCCGGGCGCCCTGCCCGCCGCCGCCCGGTTTGGCTTCCCTGGCCGCGGCGCCCCAGCCCCCCGCGCTGGCGATCTCCCGGGGTGGCGAGGCTGCGCGGGGCCGCTCAGCGGAGGAAGGCGGCCGCCTGGCGGGAGAGGCTCGGCCGAAAGGTGCTGGGGCTGGAGCCGCAGAGCCAGGCATGCCTTCCGCCCGGGAAGTCCTGCCCCTTCATCCCCGAAGGCCGGCGCGCGGTGAGGGGGGCCGGCGTGGGGGCGAAAGTACTTTACACATGCTCCACGGTCGCCGCGCTCTCCGTCCCAGCCTTCGCCGAAGCCGGCGGGCTGCCTCCCGAAGAAGCCGCCGGAGCGTCCCAAGCCAGAAAATGCCCCAACTTGGGCAGACGGAGTTCCAAGTTGCAACCTGCGCACGTGATTCGATGAGGAACCAAGGGGAGCCGGGTCTCTGAGCGCGGCTTATAACCCGGTGCGCTTTATATGTGGAAAAAGTTTAAAAAATTAACGTTAATTGATACTGCGGCTTTTAATCCGGTGCGGCTTTTGGTCGTGAAAATACGGTAATTACAGTGTTTAAAATATATTAATTTCAACCCCTTTTCTTATCATAATTCTGGGTTTGTGTCATATAGGGTATTCTTTGTTCTGATGCTATTTACTGTGCCATGAATCAAAACACTTAAAGTTAGCATTTAATACAATGTGTAAAAAAATAACTTGGTTTAGAGCAGTCTGTTTAATTGCACTTCTTAATCAACTAAGTTTATAAGGACACCCAACTCAATATGATTCTGGGCAGATATAGTGGGCTGTGAGGAAGAACATTGGGAATGAGAAGGAAGAGCCACAGCCTAGATAAAGGTTTGATCAATGAAAACAGTACAAAGCAGTATAGAATAACAGAGTTGGAAGTGACCTTGGAGGTCTTCAAGTCCAACATCTTTAGGCAGAAAACCATATACCATTTAATTGTTAGGATGGAGAAAACATCTCAGAAGATACCCTCCCTGTTCCTCTGGAAAAGTAAAGGCAGAGGATTGGGAAAGTGCTTTCAGTCTTGCAATATTCTGTTATTGTAACCTGAGAATAAAGGAAATACCAAAACTATGAGTTCTGGTTTCCTGTCTGGACTTGTCTTAAATAGGGACAACAGCAGCACACAACAACAACAAAAAACCATAAATCAATATCCCACATAACATTAAAATAGATAAACATAAAATGCAGAAAAAATGGTGACTGACCACCACAACAGAATAACTAAATGGGTCCCTAATGCCTGGAAGAAAAGCCAAGTCTTAAATGCAAGCAGAGTTGGGGGCCAGTCAGACATCAGCTGGAAGATTGTTCAGAGAACAAGAGCAATTATAGAAAAGGCTGTATATATTTATTCATATTTAAAAGAAGGAACCTCCCCATGTGAGCATGTGGGACAGGCAGATTTTCTTGGGAGAAGGTAGCCCCTCAAGTTTTCTCATTGTACCAATTTCAGTTGTATGGAAGCTTCTTTATGTAGCTAACCATAAATCCAATCTGCTATGGAGGATGGGAGCCACCACAACAGATTTTGAGAAGCTCTCTAGAAAGTTCTAGGAAAAAAGCAAAGAAGAAGAAATTTGTTTCTTGTTCAACACAATAATTTACCTTTAATATGATAGTGCTGTTTGAATCAGTGACATGGATGGCATATAAATTTAATAAATATGTCATATGAAAATATAAATGCAAATGTATTCCAATTTCACTATTTTTTAAGTAATCAGGAAGTTAAATAGCAAATTGAATACTTGATTTTATGAAAAACATTTGCCTTGGTGGAGAAAAATACATTTCCTATTCTAAAATCTATTTTTCTTTCTTTCCAGCATTGTTACTGATGTTGCAGTTGGTGTGAAGGTATGTAATCAATTTAAATTACAATGTTGAATAATGAAAGCATTGGTCTAAAAATATTTATTTCTAAATTTGTTTTTTATTATCTTGGTGATTGGTTGTCATTTTTTTTCTAGAAACTTCAAGCAACCTAGAAGTTAGTAGAAACCCCCCAAATTATTTATCATAAGCACCAGAATCTAAATGTAATTGCAGCCAACTATGAAATGAATTAAAACATTGAAAAGCTTGCAGGAAATGAGATAATTGATAAGGAATTTTCACACTTCTAATCCAGGGTTTTTACAATAGTACTGGGGGGAAAAGAATCTCTAAGCAATATTAGCAACATTTTTAAGGCCTTCTATTTTTATTATTCTTAGAGGCCTTGTCTAGACATAGCCTTTGCAATTTTTATATCTCAAGTAATGGAATGGTGCTGTAAATATGTATACTCCTTTGCCTGCACAATTTTTCTTGCCCTGTGCTTTTAATACTTAACAGTTCAGACATCTGTTGGTTTACACATTGTATTAAACCATGATTTGTCGTGTTTGGTTTTGATGGAGTGTAAATCTAGTCATTATGCTTTGTAAATCATGATTTATGTCTAAGAGTGCGTGGAGACATTCCCCAAACAATTTTATTCACTAAACAGCTTGGCATATTATTTTATGGACTTAACTTTGGTTTGCTTTTCCTTTTTCCTTGTCTTGATTGGTTAATTTAACTTTGGACTTTGTATCCTCTGCAAACCGTTGGTAGATCAAAATTTCACTCTGAGTAAGTTAGGATCAATATCCAAAGCATATTCACCATTTTTGAAGACTCTTGTTCCTTAAATCAGAGTTTGAAATACAGTATAAGCAAAATTGTAAAGATTTTTGTTAATAATACTACAATATTAATATTAGGAAGGGGCTTTTTATATCTAAATCAATGAAGTATAATGTAACAACATACCACCAAAGAAAGAGAATTTGTAACTGCTGAATACCTTCTAATGAGGCATAAATTGTTAGATTGGATCCATATAGCATACAAAATCAGAAAAAAGTAAGCCACATTTTGATTTTATATGATATATGCACATACTTGTGTAAGTAGGGGCATTTTTGGAGAATATAGTATAATTAGAGTGTGGAGAATAACTTTTGTAATATTATTTACCTTGACTTAAGAAATTACAGGGTCGTAAAAAGGGAGGTTTTTTTTTATTTGGGCTAATTTTGATTTTTTTAAATAATACTGTCCTTAAACAATGTGTCTCTAAAATTAGAGATTACGCTGTAGTAAGTAAAATTTAGGCTTGCTGTATTGTATGAAAAATGTGGTCTTAACACATTGCTTTCCTTTTCAGTTACATTACAGGTATATCTATTTCTGACCTCTCCTTTAGGCTTACTTTTTTTCAACTGAAACAACTCTGGTTGTTATCTTAGAGAAATTATAATCCTAGTCTACATATAACATAACCCTAATTTAAATAAAAGTTTGATTTGCACAGAATACATAGCCAAAATACTTCGCTGTTTTCTGAAACAAATCATATTGGTGTGATTTACCTATAAGGATAAACCATATTACATTGTGAGCTACTGAGAAAAAACAAAGCATCACATTATGCTAATATTGGTTGCAGACTAAAGTTTTACATGAGGCACTAGATTTTTGAAATGAAAATTTTGGTTTTCTGGGGGATTATAACATATTCAGAAGTTTTGAACTGTAAACTCTACTGTTGCCTTGTTTGGTAATGAAATGTCTGCAAGACAACAACCAAACTCAAACCCCCACAAATCCATATCTCTAAATAATACTGTAGAACTTATTGGACACTTTTAAATACAAATGAAAGAATTGTCCATTTTGTCATGTTCAGACAATTGTGAGTGGATAGTTTATTTTGTCAACATCATCACTGATAATCAATTACTGGTAAGGAAAGATATCCACTTTATTCCATAAGCAACAGAGTAATTATGTAATTAACAGTAACTGTTAACTGTAAATTACTTAACATATGCAAAGTAATAATACTAGAAAAAAGCAAAACATTTTGGTTCCTTTGAAACTAAGAAAGAAGTGAAGTAATTGAATAATTCTAAACTGTTAAAGAGGGCAATCAAACTAAAAACAAGGCTTTTGGGCGGGTGGCTGTAGTACCTTTCTTCAAGGAAAATCATTTAGTTTAATCGAACTCCTCTAAGCAGAACCATTGGAAGAGTTTTCTGTGCTCCAATGAGTAATCTATGAAATTTTCAGAAAAATGTGGTAGTAGTTCTTTAAGGATATAAATAAATGGTGTTTGTAAAAAGGAATGTGTCAAAATGGTGGATGCAATAAGGCAGTGAAAGTCTCAACCCTTTTTATGTATATATGATGTATTGAAGCACCGAGACATGGTTTCAATCACTTGATCAAACATGCCACTTTGACTTTCTTGACAGCCTGGTCTCATCCCCAAGAATGATGAGTGTATGGTAAATGTAATCATCTAGAAAAAATAATCTCTAATCCTTCTTTTGGCCCTTTTTGGAATGAGGCAAACTCCTTGAGCTGACTATATATCTGATGTGACAAAGTCAGATAATAGGGGATGATTGGATTGTTGTTGGTTGCAGGCTTGCTATTGTCACATTTAGCCTAGAATTGTTACCAATCTCTTGCCCCTCTTTTCTCATAATAAATGATCAGTTCTACTTTACAAGTGCATGCCAAGTTTTCCTTATTTATCAGCATAGGAATTAGTGTATGCATGGTAGTTTATTATGCTTTATATCATATTCTTCAATGTTAAGTATTGTACAAATATTCAGAGATTCCATGTAATCATTGCTATAGATGAAGTCAGATACCTTTTAAAATCAATATTTGACTTTCATATTGATCTCAACTTTACTTTCTAAAGAAATTAGTTGAAAACTGGAAAACACAATCAGCTTAATTTTAACATTTTTGTGGCATTGGAAAGACTGGCAAGGAGAAAGTCTATAGTGTAGAAGTATATACTAAAGGAGAATCAGTGACTCAACTACATTGCAAGAAAATTATTTAAATGGTTTCCAAAAATCTTGGAAAGTTATACTACAAACTTTTTACACTGTCCTTAAAAAGCATTTTAAGAAGCAGTTGTAACTGTCAATATAACCTTCTTTACATAGATGGAAACTATTTTAAAATACAATGGCAACTCAGTATATTCATGGAATTGAGGCTAACAAAAACAATTTTGCAGTTTTCTATAAAGCTAAGTGAAGGTTATAAAATATTCCTATCTTAAATTTTGGGTAAATCTTAATCAAACCTTCAGGTATTTATTAAAAACATCATCTTTCAAACCAAATTGTTGCATTCATATGACAAAATATGCTCATGTGTGGAGCCTAATAAGTTGACTCTTGCATATGGAAACTGTTACATCTTTGATCCTATCCAGGTGTGGAAGTTCAGCAGTTGGACTTAGTATATGGATGGGAGACCGTTAGGGAATTGGGCTGAAGGCCTCATTGGGATGTCAAAAAACCTCCTAGAAGAAAGCGAAATTGAACTATTTCCATGCTGTAGTGAAGATAATTGTGCAAATATTCAGTTGCTCATACAGAAGTTGAGCTCAATGGACAGAATCATTACTCTTTAGTTTTCTTGAGAATTTAGTAAAGCTTGAAAAAGCAAATGTTACATAACAAAATTAGCTTCCTGCTTTGTCCCTCCTTTGACAAACCAGGGTTCGAAGACAGGCTATTACTACTTCTGATTCTTATTCTATGCTTTGCACAATTAATTACCCTGAAAAAGAGTGTGCATATTTAACAAAAGTAATTCAGTCAAGATAAAACAATTTTGCTACTGTCTAATAATGGCATATCAGGTCAGGGAAAATCTATGATTCTCTTTTTCAACAACTTGGTGTCTCCTGTTTAATTAAATAGCCCTAGCTTGTGGGAAAGGATGCTTTTGGATATGTCTTTATTCCACGATGTGCAAATGAAACCAGTAAGTTCCTGTGCCTGTTGTTCAGCCTGTTACATGTTAAAAACAATGCAATAAAGTAGGTGGAAATCCAAATAGTGTGGAATATGGCAATTAAGTGGGAATGAATATTAACATAATCCCAGCACTATCAATTAAGAATAATACAGGTAGTCTTCAATTTATGGTCATGATTGGACCGGAATTTCAATCACTAAGCATGGTTCTTAAGCAAGTCCCATGTGACTGGATCCTTTTTACTTCAGTTAAGGGACTCACACAAATCCAGCTTCGCTTGTCAAAAGTTGACTGGGTAGGTCACAAATCATGATCTCAAAAGACACTGCGACCATCACAAACATGAGCCAGTTGCTAATCCAAATTGCAATCAGATGACTATAGAAGCGAAGTGATGATCATAATTGAAGGATGGGTTGTAAGTCACTTTCTCTAAGGCTGTAGGTATAGGTTGAGGACTACCTGTAAAGGAAAGGCCCCTTTATTTCAGTATTTTGCATTACATATTGGTCAACCGATTCTTTGGAAGTTCACAGTCATGAACAAGAAAATGACAACCATGTGACTTTACAGTTATCTATGATTTAGGAAGCATTATACAACTATTAATTTAATTATTAATAATCCTATTCTTCGCCCTTTTTGTTTCTTGATGTTTTTAAAGTTTTATTTTCAATGTTGCAAACAATTCATAAATTTCCCAGAATTACTGAGAATTAGGCAGTATGTAAATTTAAATAATATTAATAATAAAAGTCCTCCAGTGTTGATAGTTATCACCAGGTTTTATGGCATCAACCTTTGTAGTTTAATGATGCATTTGGTAAAGAAATACTTCTTTTATCTGTTTCCACCTATATTTTGTTTTAGTGGGTTGTTTCTTGAAGGGAGGAAGAAAGCTCCTCTTCATTCATATTGTTTATACAAATGTATGATTTTATATCCCAGTGTGATATCTTCCTTCTTTACTTTAGCTCCAAAATCAAAACACTAAAATGCTGTAGTCATTTCTGGAAGGGAAAGATGTTCTAAGTGCCTAATCAGTTTGTATAACCAGTGCTTCATTTGGTCTTAATTTGCTTTTGGAGACTTATTTATTTTTCTGTATCCTGCCTTCTTTTTAGAAATAACTTAAGGCGGTGAACATATCCAACACACCCTCCTCTTCCTCCTATTTTCCCCACAATAAAAGCCCTGTAAGGTGGGTTGGGCCAAGAGGGCAGTGACTGGTCCATAGTTAACCCAGGCTGGTTTTTATGGCTAAAGCAGGAGTTGAATTCACAGCTCCTATTTTCTGTCTGGTTCCTTGACCACTAGACTTTTTTTCTTGATTTTTGCAGCTTTAAATTGGAAATATGGAATCTCTATGGGTTAAATCTGACCTCAGTTCTTGAGTCTTTCAAAATCTCTGCAAAATGGTAGCTTTTAAAACTTTCCCCATTTTTCTTTGCCATGAAAATCAAAAGAAGATGAAGATACAGTGGTGCTTAAAAGTTTCAGAACCTTTTTCAATTTTCAATATTTTTGCATTAATATGATTGAAAATGTGAGCAGTTCTCCATACAAACCCTAAAACTAGATAAAGAGAACCCAATTAAAAATGGAATAAAAAATATTATACTTGTTCATTTACTTATTGAGGAAAATGATCCAAAACCACATATTTGCATAGTGCAAAAGTATGTGAAACTCTATAATTACTTAAACTTTTTCTGAAGGAGAAATTTGAGTCATGTATTTCAATCAATGGGATGATAATTGATTATGAGTATGAATGTACCTCTCCATAGTACTATACAGCACTCTGAGCAGTTTACAAATGCCAACATATTGCCCCAACCATCTGGGTCCTTATTTTACCAACCTCTCAAGGATGGAAGGATGGGTCAGCTTTGAGCCGGTCAAGATCAAACTCCTGGCTGTGGGCAGAGTTTGTCTGCAACACTGCACTCTAACATTGTAACCACTGCACCACCACAGGTCAGTCTGATGTTCACAACACAGGTATTTGGAAGTGTGGCATGGCTCAAATAGAGGAAATGCCTGTGGACTACGAAAAACAGTTATTAATGCTCGCCAGTTTAGAAAAGTTTACAAAACTAACAAAAGGTTAAAAAACTCCAAAAGAGTTTGAACTCTACCAGTATCCAAATGAAACATTGCTGCCCATCTATAGTTTATGAAAGACAACTTGGATAAGACTGAAAGCTATTGGAAGAATGTTCTGTGTCCAGATGAAACCAAACTAGAACTCTTGGGCTTGAATGAAAAGTTTTCTTTTTGGCGAAAGGCAAGCAGTGCATTGCAGCAGAAGAACTTTATCCCATCTGTGAAACATGGTAACATTATCATGCTTTGGGGGCCTTCTTTGCTGACTTTGGACCAGGACAGCTTGCCCTCATTGGTAGAACTATGAATTCTGAATTGTATCAGCAGGTTCTACAGGAAAGTGTCAAGGTATCTGTCTGTGAACTGGGTCATTCATCGAGACAATTGAAAACACATGTCATACAACCAAAAAATCGTTAAAGCAGAAGAAATTCGTTTTCACCATTTTCCTCAATAAATCAGTGAATAAGTATGCTCTTGACTCATTTGTTTTTGACTCATTTGTTTACTTTGATTCACTCTGTCTAATTTTAGCACTAGTGTGAAGAACAAATCACCTTTTAGGACATATTTATGCAGAAATATTGAAAAATATTGAAATACTGAAAATTCAAAAGGGTTTGCAAACTTAAAAAACACTGTATATCTACAGCTTCAAGAGCATTCACTACTTTGGAAATTGTTAATTTAGTTGCTTCTCATTTTTCAAATGGGATGTTTCTAATTTAGATCTCTTATCTGCTATTTTCATGGGGATTTGGATAAGTAACTTTTGTTTTAATCTCACCTGACCAGATTATTTATCTGAATAAAAAATAGATGTAAATAAGTTAATATCTTTTAAAAGGACACCTGAAAGTTTAGTGAAAAAATTGATAACTCTCTAAATAGTTTCCTTGCTTTAGATTTTCACTTAATGTCATTTTGACATTATTAATACTGATTTTGTATGTTTAGATGGCAAACTCTTATTGTTTCTTTCTTTCTTTCTTAGAGAGGATCTGACGAGCTTCTTTCAGGCAGTGTACTCAATAGCCCGAACTCTAATATGAGCAGCATAGTAGTTACTGGTAAGTGATGCATTTTAAAGGATCATTGTTATTTGAATATCAAAATATATCCATCCTGAAGAATAGATTAAAATATGTGGCAGAAAGAATATTCATGATGCCATTTGAATAATGACACACTAAACTTTAAAAACAAAACAAAACCAGCAATAAATGCCTCAACTAAACTCATGTGATGTGCATGTGTGTGTATATGTGTATAAATGAATAAATTGGAAAAAATCTTTCATTCTGTGTGTTTTAAGGCAGGATAACAAATGGAAGTTGCTTCAACAATCTATTTGAAATTATATTATCTTATTCTTCCTTTGTCACAGCCTGACCTACAATTGGTATTTAGCTACAATATTCAGGTAGTCCTTGACTTACAACAGTTCATTTAGTGACCATTTGAAGTTACAGTGGCACTGAAAACTGACTTATGACTGTTTTTCACACTTCCCATGCTCATGTGATCATGTCAGTTGCTTGGTAACTGACTCATATTTATGGCAGTTGCCATGTCCCAGTGTCATGTGATAACCTTTTAAAATCAAAGGCAAAGTCAGTGGGGAAGCCAGATTCATTTAACAATTTTTCTACTAATTTAATAACTGCAGTGATTCACTTAACAACTGTCAAGAACAATCATAAAATGGGATAAAATTCACTTAACAATTGTCGCACTTAACAGAAATTTTGGGCTCAGTTGCAGTTGTAAGTCGAGAACTACCTGTATTACAGAAAATTAATGCTGAAATTTACCTATTTTCCTTCACACTCTCCAGACCTGTTACTCTTTTATCCCTTTTACTGCAGTATTTCTATTCTACTTTTTCTGCCACATACAAGAATATATTAAATGTGCAATCAAAAAAACGTATGCCCTTGAATAATTATGTACGTTTTTCAAATAATATTAAAAGGACAAGTTCCCAGGATTTTCATACTCAGATAATACCTTGCTTGAGCATCTAGCAACTTTGCAATCAGTGTGTTGAAATCTTAGTGTTTTCCTTAATTATGCATTAATGTTCTTAATTATACATTAAGGTATATTTTCATTTTATTTGGTGCTTCTATTTATCCTAAATTTGACAGGTAGCATTAGAATTTCTTTTAGTTTTAAGTTATCCTGGGACTTTTTGCTGAGAAAGTAGTAATGAACAAATGAACTGAAACTAGAGTATAATGAAATTAGGAGAGAAGATATTCTTGGATGGCATGCTTACAATAAGTAGGTAATCTTTGATTGGACAATAACCTGCACAGGGATATCTGTTTCGTTCTTGTTGTATATGATGGGATTATGTGCTATTTTGTGTGTGCGTGTGTGTGTGTCTGTTTGTTTTCAAGTCAGGGATGACTCCTGGTGACTGCCTAGACAAGTCCTGTAATTTTCTTGTCAAGATTTCCAAAGTAGTTTGACATTGGCCGCTTCCTAAGATTTGTGAGTGTGACTGGCATGAGGTCACCCAGTTGGTGTCATGCCTAAGGCAGAATGAGAACTCATGGTTTCTCTATAGTTGATGGAGACAGCATCCAGGACTGAGTTAACTCTGTCTGTCATCCAGTCGGACTGAGTCTGCAATCTGTGATGACACTCCTCCTCTGGTAGCTCCTCCTAGCTTTTAGACTTAGTCTATCTTAGGACTAGATGTGTTTTTCTCTCCTCACTTACATTTCTACAACAATAACAACTTCTATCTTCAACAACTTGAGGCTTGCTCCCTTTAAAGATCAGGTTAGAGCAGCCTTTCAATCCAGCGACCAGGGCTTCAGCCTCATTCAGCGGCAATTCGGAACGCTGACCCTAGGACCACAGGAAACGCTGTGTAGCGGTCCCGATGAGGCCTCAGCCTCAGGCCTCCAACAGCAACAGATGCCATTTTGCTTCACCGAGGGTGACAGGCACCATTTTGAAGAGGCACAAATACAACGGGCACCATTTTGAGGCACAGTTCAGCATCGGCAGCCATTTCAGGACCTCTGGATTCAGGCCTGCAAGGAAGCAAGCAGCCCCTCAGTCACCGTCCAGAGGGCACTCTAAGAAGGCCTCTAAGGCCATGGAAAGGACGGAAAGCCAGAGCCAGAGGGCCCGAGACCAGGAATTTGCCAAAGCCCAGAGGAAAGCAGCCAGAAGTGTTCCATGGAGCAGGTCAGCCCCCACCCCTTCACAGAGCTGCCCCTCATTTTTGACAGCTCCTAGCAGGTCAAGATGTCACCTGGCAGTGAGGAGGAACTTTCCTTATCCCACCCTGAGGAAGGTGCAGATTTCTTTGGCACTCCACCCACCAGACAACAAATATCCAGGCATAACAGCCCCATTCCAGAGGCCGTCTTCACTCCGATGGCAGCAGGCCTCTGCCTTCAGAGACTGTACATCCGCCCAACATGGGGGCCATTATCACTGAGGCCATCAGATGGGATTGCTGCAGGCCTGCAACACAGAGCCTCTTCTCAGGTATCAGATAGGCTCAAGTCTTCGGGAGGCCGAGGACCCCCGGGGGTTCTTGCCCCACGTGGATCACCTTCCCTCAGTATCCCCCAGTCAGGCTTCCCTATCGGGGAGGAAGAGGTTCGCAGGGACTCAGACCTGTCTGAGGATGAGGGGCTGACCCCTGACCAACCTGCCTTCATGGGCCTCTTTCGGCCCTCCTTATTCAGATACCTTCTTTTCAAGGCTAGGTGGCCAATATGGGAACTAGTCAACCAAGGCAGGAGACCTGGCAGACCCACATCTACATTAGGAGAACCTCTTCGCTGAGACACACAGGAGCCTTGTTCGTTTCCTTTCAGCCAGCCACAATGGGCAACAAGGGAACCCCATCCGCTCTGGGTTGCCGGATCAGGGCCTGCATTGGGACAGCTTTTGAATCGTAGACCTTGCCACTACCAAGACACATTATAGCCCATTCCACCAGGAGTGCAGCCACGACCGCGGCGTGGGCAACACAGGCCTCGATAGAAGAGGTCTGTCAAGCCGCCACCTCGGTCTCTCCATCACCGTTTATCCACCATAACAAGTTGGACAAGTTATATACACACACGTATACTGATTGCTATTATATGTACATGATCACATTAACAATTTAATGTTATCAAATCCTTACATTGTTCCTTATTAAATTGAAACAAGTTTGGAGTGTCCCCATGATTGCTATAATTTTCTATAAAATACGTTTTGTTCTTCCTTTCTTACTCTCTTTGTCTACATTCTGAATTCAGACATATCGGTATATCTTTCCCACCTGTTGTTGGAAATTTGTATTAAGCTCCCTAGTTTTCCCAAGATTTCCTCTGGCTTTTGCCAAATCTCAGCATGAGGAACCATAGTGTATCTTCAGTTAGCAGATAGTGGGATGACCAGATTACCTATAGTATAAGTGGGATTTAGACCAAATAATATGTAGTCGCAGATCACAAGTGGCAGTGTCATTAGGATGTGGTGAACTATGGAGAACAATGCAGTTCTACCAAATGTCCCAGAAATCTAGTCACAGCATTTTTAAAATTGCAGCCCATCTCCCTTACTGCAAGCAACACAGCATGTTGGCATAGATCCAATGTGAAGTAAATCAGATGAGATTATGACCAAGCATCCACAAGTGAGGCCTCAGCAATTCTATCAACTGGCATCATGAAGAAGTATAGTAACACTATTTTAAGATCACTTTCCTAGTTTATCAAGTGTTAGAAAAGGAGTGTTTCTTCTTTCACAGTTAGTCTTCAGAGGGAAGCTAAATTGTATCTAACATCAGTATGCTTTAATTCTAGATTCCTTCAGCAGGAGTTGGAACTAAGTAATTTACTGATCCTGATTTATATATTGGCTCTGTGCTTTTTGCTCTAGCATGCTGCCAGAGAATTAAGTATGTATTTTTGATCATTTCTACTGTAAAAAAAGGGCCAAGACCAAGATTCGGTTACTTATTTTAAAAGTTTACAGTGCTTGAACAATCCACATACCGTATTTTTGGACTATAAGATGCACAGGTGTATAAGACACACAAAGATTTTGAAGAAGTAAGTAAGAAAAAAAGTTTTTGCCTTCCCTCAGCCCCCAGCAGCACTCTGCAGGCTTCAGCAGGGCTGGGACAAGCCAAAAAGGTCCCAGTTTTTGTGAAAAATGGCCTGTTTTTCACAAAAACGGGGGCACTTTTGCCTTGCCCTAGCCCTGCTGTAGCCTACAGAGTGCTGCTGGGGACTGAGGTAAGGCAAAAAAGCCTCTGTTTTTGTGAAAAATGGCACATTTTTTTCCACATTTTTTGCAAAAATGGGATGCGTGGGCTGGGCTTGAGGAGGCCAAAAATGGCTGTATTCTGTGTATAAGATGCACCAACATTTTCATGCTCTTTTAGGAGGGGGAAGGTGCATATTCCGAAAAATGCAGTATTTTGTTATTCTGAAGAATACTATAATTCCAAATGGCAAGTTATTTTTGAAAGGGCTCTCAGTCAAAAAAAAGTAATGCTTATGTCTGTTTTGAATTAAAGTTGACGTAATAGAAATGGCATTAGTAATTTCTAATAGCAGAAAACAGTTCAAACAGATTAGGCTTGGCCTAGAGTATATTAGTTGTTTATTGAATATTTTTTTGTGTATGAAAAAATAGTTTATAGAAGTTAAAATTTTGCAACCTCTGTCATGAAAGAGAGTTGAAGCTGCATGCAGCCTGAGCATATTGTTTTCTGGCAATTAACCCCTGCTATTTATAATAAAAAAACTCTTCAGGTGTCATTGCAACTTTTTAAACTCAATGGACAAATCTGTAGTTAATCTGGTAACAAGCAATCAGGAATAATACCAGATTTTAGCTGTTTTCCTTAATTTGCAACCTCATTTTTCACCCTTTTCCTTCAGAGCATCAGACTATATTTTTAAAGGTTGTAATGTTTTCCCTCATTACCTTGTTTGGAAAAGAACCAAGTAATCATTTATATTTGAAAGTTAAATGCTGTGTGCATGTTTATATTATGTTTGGTCTTTGTAAATATTTGTAGCAAATTTTAATTAACATAGAATGGAATCTACAGTACTGAGTGGACTGTAATTGGGATGGTTATTAGGGAGCTTGAAAAAAATGGTCTCAGAAGCCATCTGCTGCTGTATATTCAGGATATTATTGGAGAGGAGGTAAGAGGAGGAAGTCGGATCACTTTTTTATTTAATTTAGCAAATCTGCCAGGCCATTCAACTCCCAACATGTTTCACAGATGGGAAAAGGTTTTTATATTGGAATGCAATGTTTGCCTTTGCCAAACACTTTTCATTCAAAACCTCTAAGTTCTATTTTGGACTCATCTGTCCACAAAGCATTCTTCCAATAAGCCTTGTGGCTTATCAATTGGTCTTTTAAAAATTGTAAACGGGAAGCAGTGTTCTTTTCAGAACATTGTATCACCATTATTTTCTCCTGAGTGTTCCCGGGAGAGTGCAAGAATGGGTTGTCTCGTCTGTTTTGCTTAGAGACTGAGCTGTCAACTTTGTGGCCATGCCCCCTGTCACCTCTTCTGGCCCAATTTTGGCTCGGTCTGTGCTTAGACCAGACATGTCAACTTATCAGGAATTCCTGCACTCTTAGGAAACAGGTTTTTACAGCGATTTATTGCAATTTAAGGGGTGGGGGGTGGGGAATTTAAAATCTAGATTTTGGAGACAGTGGCAAAATACATACTAAAGTTAGATACTGATAAATTAACTACATCCAGATAATTTCTTAATAGATAACGATTTAGAGTGGGGCCTGAAACCAGCAGTCATAATTCATTTTTTTTTAAAAAAAGGTAGAATAATTAAGCAAACTATATATAAATACAAGTAGTTCTCAACTTCCAACAGTTCATTTAGTACTGAAGTTACAATGGAACTGAAAAAAAATGACTTACACTTAGAACCATTGCAACATCTCTAGGGTCATGAGGTCAAAATTTGGTTGCTTGGCAACTGACTCATATTTATGCCAATTGTAGTGTCCTAGGGTCATGTTATCACCGTTTGTAAACTTCTGACAAGCAAAGTCAATGGGGAAGCCAGATTCACCTAACAACCATGTTAATAACGTAACTGAAGTTAGTCACTTAACAACTGTGACAAGAAAGGTTGTAAAATGGGGCAAAACTCACTTAATCTCTCATTAACAGCATAAATTTTGAGTACAATTGTGGTCCTAAGTCGAGGACAACCTGTACATTAGTTTGCTTATTACAGTTAGCCCTATGCTAGACATGTAGATTAGATACAGAAGCATTAGCTAGAACAAGAAAAGCAGAGGAGTAGGTAGAATTTGGAGAAACCGATCTGCTATCAAACAAGGCTTAGCAATATTACATTTAATGGAGAAATACACTTGTCACTTCACAGTCTCCTTATACTTGGCTTTTATACGTTTTAAAATTGCCTTTTGATTCCATCTCTTGAATAAAACTGGGAAAACTGAAAGCAACCATGATGGATTATCACCTGTTACTTCCTACTTGAGCCTTTTATGATGTATTTGAAAGTCAGAGGTAACCCCCAAAGCCATCTATCAAATGCTATGTCAACCTGAGAGGCAATCAAACAAGATTGTAAGTTACCTCTGCTTTGTTTAACTTTTGCATAAATGACATAGTAGGTTACTTAGATGGGACTTTTATTCTCCAAAGTTGATAGAGCCATTTATATCCATCCTTCTGTATGCATGTCTAGAAACCCCTATAAGTTTTGAAGAATTCTACAAACCATTGAGAATCTTTCAGGGAGAATTGTTTGCACATAAATAAGATAAGAACTAAAAATATGAGTTTTGTTTGAAGACTAAAGAATACTGCT
The DNA here is from genome assembly GCF_051295495.1 of Thamnophis sirtalis. Taxonomy (NCBI): domain Eukaryota; kingdom Metazoa; phylum Chordata; class Lepidosauria; order Squamata; family Natricidae; genus Thamnophis; species Thamnophis sirtalis. The sequence goes on from NW_028261387.1 coordinate 8,787,601, forward strand.
GGCATATAAATGGGCGTACATCTGGGTAGGTCATATGTTGTCTGTACCTCTAATAGTAATGAACATACATCATTACTATTATTGCTCAAAATGCTTTGAGAATTAGCATTCCTAAAACGTTTATAATCAAAATATTATTGTTGTTGGAAAGGTTTTGAGTCTGATTGACATATTTCAAGTATGTTTTAGTTTATTGATTGGTAACAAAGGTGACATAAGCCTAAAGGGAAGGGTTTGGAGTTCCCCTAATTATGCAAATTCTAATATGTAATCAATATAGCGAACAGTTTTATTGGGCTATGGCAGAATATATGTTAATAACATTCACATGGTGAAACAATGTATGGAAACATTTGGAAAAAGGAGAAACAAAGTTGACGGTCCATATTTAATCTTTGACTAAGATTGATCTTGGCCATAGAGTTTTATGGATGTCAAAAGTAAGTGGCATATATGGTTATGTTAGAGAGCTAGAAGTTCTTGAAATTAGAAGAGACTTCAGTCTGGTAATGTTTTTCCTGTAGTTAACCTTGACAGAAGATACAGTATACTATATGAGAATTTGTGTCCTGGAGTATCTGTGCCTTCAAGATGACTGTCAAATAGTCCCTTTCTTTGATCATATTCGGAAAACATCCCAAAATATCCCACCCTTACCTTTAAAAGGATGATTAGATATACTGATAAATTTTATATCTTTGTACTTTTTTCTGGTTATAATTTTACTCTAGCATACAATATTTACAATCTTGTAAATATGTTGGGAATTGACTGCTAATGAGAATTAAGTAGATTCATCAAAATCCTCAGTTATATAATTGCGTTGTTGTATTTCTGTCCCATTATGCTTTGTTTTCTACTCACCTTGTTTGACAGTTTTAATATTAAAGCTTATTAGCATATTATATTAGCATTTCATTACTTTTTAAATTCTTTTTATAGCATAGAATACTTTAACATATATTGTTACTTTTATAGTAATATTTTAATGCTGTACCTAGTTTTAATATCAACTATAACTAATCATAATTTAGTTAATAGTTACCTTATTTTCATCCTAGACTGGAAAAATGATTTAAATGTTTTTATACTGTATTAAAACATGTATACATTGTAAAATGTACAAACACATACACCAGGTCTTATATTAATTTTTGCTGCAAATGACACATTAGGGCTTATTTTCCAGTTAGGTCTTATTTTTGGAAAAATACTAAAATGCATCTGTCTGGCTGATGATCTTAACTGGGGCTTGTTTTTTGGTAGGATTTATATTACGAGCATCCGGAATAATCATGCTAGGGCTTATTTTACGTTTGGGACTTATTTTCAGGAAAACGTGGTACATACATAATAGTTTTATTAAAAGAAATCCACATTTCATTGTAGTTGTCCATGAATAATCTGTTTGTAAGCAAGTTGTTCATAGGGTACATAGTCTTAGGTCTGTGTAACTGAGGCCATAAACTTGTGTTTTAAGTTTGAAAAACTCATTTCTTGGTAGCAAGGACACAGACAATCTATTTTGTCCCCCTGCCAGTTTCCATGTTGTAGGTATATCATTAAAAAGAATGTCTATATCTGAAAGTATTAAAACTTCATTTCAAAATCAAATCCATTTATTTAACAAATTTAGAGGCTGCCCATCTCACTCTCAGTGCAAATGTGGACAGTATATACATGATTGCAACCTCCCAGAACTTAATTATTTTACACCATTGAAAAAGATATTTTATGAACTGTTATTCTGTTTGTATCTCTACCAATACAATGATTTACATTCCTTTTCTTTATAAATTTGTTAAAAGATATTCCTAAATTCTCAGTTATTGGGAAAATAATTGAAATTGCATCTTTTTCAAAGGTATCTTTGGAATTGAGGAAACCCACAAAAATGTACAAAACAGTTTTTTTAAATATTTCCTGGATAAAGGATCATGGGAATTACATTCATTTTTAGAGCATTTATCCCATCTCAAAGGATATGTTTTAATCTCATCAATTAGTGTCCAGATAAATCTATTAATGATTTTATACCTATTCAGTAATTATTTATTTAATATTTATTCTTATTTAAGAAATAGTACTTGAAATAAGGATACCTAAACAATGGGGGAATTTGGTACATATATAAAAACGATAATGATTTTATTTTATTCAGGAGAATTTCTTCAAACATTATTTAGTTGTGTGATTTTTTATTTTTATTTTATTAAAAAGTATTAACAATAAAAAAATCATAAAATTGTAACAAATCAAATTATTTCTATAAAATAACCTTATTGATTTTGCTGTTGGTTTATTTTTTATAGAAATATGTTCTCATAATAGCAAATAATAAAAATCAGTTATGACTAATAGAGTGTAATAGAATCTAGGGCACGGGTGACAACTCGATCATGTCACATGATGTATTGTGAAGCATTGTGATGTTTTTGCCTTTGCGGAGCCGGAGTAGGCGTCGCCTGCACATGACACATTTGACCCTTGGGGTGCTAGTTTGACAGGCTGATCCATGTTTGATCCTTTTTTGTTTATTAAATTTATGTGCCACCCATCTCACTATTCGCTTACAACAGCATAAAAACCAGAATATAAAAACATTAAAATGTCAGAAACATTAAAATTTATAGAAACTGGGTAAAACTAGGAACCAGTACGTGTACAGGATGGAAATGGGATCTTCTTTCATAGACCATTAGCCATGTTGCGTGGGCAGCACCAATCAGGGTCCCAAGCCATGCAAGTCCTTCTGGATAAGGTTGGCGGAGCTGCAGCTGCAAGGCAAGGCAGGTGTTGGAGCGTGGGTGTCCTGGCTGCAGGGGCCCTGAGGTAGGCCAGTGCAGGATTAGTTCCACCCCCCTGTCTTGTGGTGGCAACACTGGTACGCTATATGGCCTCCTGCCCTGCCATGAGCAAGCAGAAGAATTGGGCCTTCAATACATGAGGAAAAAAAGACAGCCCCTGAAAATAAGCCCTAGTGCTTTTTTGGGGCCCAAAAGAAAATAAGACCTGGTCTTATTTTCAGGAAACATGGTACAAAAGAATAAGCTCTATGTAAGTTTCCTCTCATGGATAATATATTGCATGTTTGGCCTGTGGAATGCTATGGAATTTTCTGTGCAAGTGTTATTTAAAAGTAACCTGGTACGATCAATAAGAACAGAAATGTATGTTTATTAAATAGAAAGTAAAAACCAATAAGCTCATAACCCTGAGTTCATCCTTTGTAAGGAAAGATAAATTCTGGGCGTGTTGCTTTGCTTTTGCTCTTTGCCAACCTGGAAATTTAGAAAAAAAGAAAGAAAGAAACGGAGCAGGACTCTGGTGACTGGTTTTGTTCAGGTACCTGCTTCAGAGTAGTTTGTAGATACTCATTCTGAATTTTAGTTATTTTATTCCTGTGTTATCATGTGAATTAGCACACGGTCATAAATATATCAGCTCAAGGATTCAGAAGACATTGGGTTTTTTTTTAATTATTATTTTTTGAGCGCTACAATACTAACACTTTTGTCATTTGGATTAATACTTTGGACTGGAAGAAATCATTGAAAATAAGCTCTTCTGCTTTGCTAGTTTTATGTGTGTGTGTGTGTTTTCGTAGATTTTCATGGGTATAGGTATGCAGGTCTTGGTGTATTCAGGTCTTTTCCTGGATAAGATTAACAGTATCTTGGCAACATTTCAATGGGGTCACACTCATCATCTTCAGGCTGGTGCCTTTGGCTTCATGCTTGTGCGAGCGGCCGTTTTTCTATAAATATAGGTGGGGGTGTGGAATGTTGGCTTTGTTGCTTTAAACGGATTGGTTGGCTGTGTTGTCACATCTTGATTGGCTGCTGGAATTGATGTTTGGTGAGGGTGATTGGTGATGGTGTCCTGTGTTGTTCTGGGTCCTGTGTCGGTGTTTGTGGCTGGAACTCGTTTATTGACGAGCTAGTTTCCAGATGTCTGGTAGGCGGGAGGTATCATCATGTTTATTCATGTTGTGGGAGTTTTTCTCTATTTCGATAGCTTCCATAATTATTCTCTTGTTGAAGTGTTCAGTTTTGGAGAGTAATTTGGTTCCTTCAAAATCAATTTCATGTCCCGTTGCTTTAAGGTGCTGGAAAAGGGAGGAAGTTTTTTCTTCTTTTCTGACTGCGTTTTTGTGTTCTGCGATGCGTGCATTTATTCTCCTATTAGTTTATCCAATGTATGTAGCTGGGGAGATTTTGCATGGTATTTCATAGACTCCTTGGTTTTCTAGCTGGATCTTGTCTTTGGGGTTTTTTAAGATGTTGGCTATTTTTTGGTCAGTGCCGAAGACTGTCTTGATATTGTGTTTGTGGAGAATTTTGCTGATTTTATCTGTGGTGCCTTTGATGTAAGGGAGGAGGGCGATACCGTTGTCCTGTTCTGTGTCTCAGTTCTTAGAGGGGTGTCTCCCTTTGGATTAGGTTGGTAATTGTATTTTTTTTTGAATCCATTGGAAATTAATACGTTTGTGAGGGTGTGTAATTCAGTTTCCAGGTGGTCTTTGTCAGTTAGGCGCTTGGTTCTGGAGATGAGGGTCTTGACTACAGAGTTATCTGTGCAGGGTGGTGATGGGATTCTGTGTTTAAGTAGCGGTTGGTGTGTGTTTTTTTCTGGTAGAGGTGTGTCCTAGGGAGCCATTGGGTTTTTTGCAGATTAGGATGTCCAGAAAGGGAGGTTGGTTGTTAGCTTGTATTTCCATAGTAAATTGTATTTTGAGGTGTAGGCTGTTGAGCTGTGTGAGGAAGTTGTCCAGTTTTTCTTTCCTATGTGGCCAAATTACAAAAGTGTCATCTAAATATGTAAGCCAGAGTTTGGGTTTGTGTTCAGATTTATCTAAGGCATTTCAAAGTGTTCCATGTAGAGGTTTGCGATGACGGGTGAGAGGGGTGATCCCATAGCTGCTCCTTCTATCTGTTTATATCTTTGTCCATTGTGCATGAAGTATGTGTTGGTTACACAGTGGTTGGTCAGATCTAGGATCCACAAACGGATTTTGCCACATACATTGGACAAACTAATAGGAGAATAAATGCACGCATCACAGAACACAAGAACGCAGTCAGAAAAAAAGAAAAAACTTCCTCCCTTTTCCAGCACCTTAAAGCAACAGGACATGAAATTGATTTTGGAGGAACCAAATTAATTTCCAAAACTGTACACTTCAAAAAGAGAATAATTATGGAAGCCATCAAAATAGAAAAACACCCCCACAACATGCATAAACATGACGATACCTCCCGCCTACCAGACATCTGGAAACCAGCCCTAGTCAACAAGCGAGCCCCACCACCACCCAGATCGTTACAACACAAAAGAACAAAGGAAACATAGCCAGCACCTCAGCCACACAGGATGATACGAAACAGCCGACCAATCTACAAATATCAACTCCATCTACCAATCAGGATGCAACTACACAGCCAATCAACCCACTTACAGCAACAAAGCCAGCACTCCACACACCCCCACCAAGATTTATAGAGAGACGGCAGCTCCGACCATGCTTTACTTGCACAAGCACGAAGCTGAAAACAGCAGCCTGAAGATGGTGAGTGGGATCTCGCTGAAATGTTGCTAAGACAATCTCAATCTTACATGGGAAAAGACCCGAATACAACAAGACCAGCGTGTGTGTGTGTGTGTGTGTATGTGTGTTTGTGTGTGTGTAAATTCATTCATTCATTCATTCATTCCCAATGCATATTTAAAAACAGGAGCCTCGACTGATTGTGCACTAAATGTGTCTACCTCAGACCCAAATGTAGCAAATCTTCCCTCCCAGTTTTGAACATAGTCACATAATGTAGAAAAACAAAAAGAGACATATATCAAACCATGCTGCAAAATTTATATAATCATACTCCTTCAGAGAAAGAATATTTTGCAATATATCCATTACTTTAAAGGTGTGTGGCAGATCAGACCATAGGCTTATCAAATCCAACATTCTGTTTCCTGCTGTGGTCAGTAAGATAACACTGGGTGGTCCATGGCAAAACATGGAAGTAATAGCTATTCTTCCTCCTCAGTTTAAATTTATAGGCATGCTGTTTTCTAGAGATAGCTTGCATGCAGCCATGAAGATTAATACTGTAAGTGATAATACTTAATCATTACACATTTGTTTTATTTCTTTTTAAATGTGATTAATTCCAATGTGTGCACAAATTTTAAAACCAGGTTATGGACAGTATTCTGGTTTTTATGACATTATGATTCCTTAACTTCAACAATCAGATTATTTTTGAGAAACATGTATACACACAAACTAGTGGTTGTCTATAGCATGACAATTTTTTGTCCTATTTTCTAATACAAATACTTATTTCTTGTTGGCTTTTCTCTTTAGAATTACCAATATCAGTTTTTAGCAGCTCTTGTTTTGTTATAGATTTATAACAATTTTGCATCACTCATTAAGATGATTCGGGATTGTTTGCAATAAAACATCATAAAACATCCCACTAAAATAACCATCATTTGCCATAAAAACTATGGTTGAAATAAACATTACCCAATGACAATAGCTGACTGTTAATGCTGTTGTGAAACGTTTTTCCATGCATTTTCCAGAATTCTGCTACAGTTGATGATATAATTAATTGTCACCAGCTCTGAGGAGACCCAGCATGCCTTACTCTTCCATCTAGTGTGTCCAGACAAGGGGACTAGGCAGAAGTTGAGAGATGACCTTTTCAAGGGAAAGCACACCACTGTCTTTTTCATAGTAGTATCATCACACTTTTCTTAAGATAAATGTTAACCCTATCCTAAATCTAGCAAAATCTAGCGGGTCCCATCTCCTAAGGAGATACACCTGGTGGGACCCAGAAGAAGGGCCTTCTCCGTAGTTGCTCCCTCTCTCTGGAACATCATTCCCCCAGAGATTAGAATGGCCCTCACCCTACACTCTTCCGGAAGGCGCTAAAGACCTGGTTCTGCCAGTGGGCCTGTAGAACCCAGAGCAGGATGGAGCCAATTAAATACCTTGTGTGATTTGTCGCCAGGGTGGGGGGTGCTTTTATTATATTATATTAATTTATTTGATTCTTTTTTATTAGTTTTATTGTTTTAAATGAGGTTTTACATTCTGTAAGCTGCCTTTAGTCGCCATGTGTGAATAGGCAGCAATATAAATTCAATAAATAAATAAATAAATAAATAAATAAATAAATAAAATATGTTTTTAAATCTTATACCAGTTTTGGCAGCTTTTCATTCTCTTTATCTCCTATAGCACCCCTGCAAAGCATGGAGTTGCTCAAGATCTGTGACAGGAAGGAAGCCACACAGGAATAATTTTATCCAGTTGTCTGTCTATAACAGACTGATCAATAATTTTATCCAGTTGTCTGTCTATAACAGACTGATCAAGTACAGGTTGAACTATCCACCAAATTGTCAGGAAATTACCTGAATGTCTTCAGAAAACCATCAGCATTTATTTGCTGCCTAGAATGCATCCTGACCAAAAATGATCTGACAGTAGTAAAGGACAGATACATGTCAAAATCCTTCATATGTCGATCCTATCTCATTTACTGTGAATCTAAACTAAATCCAGTCCTTGCTTGTCGTCAGGAGTTATAGTTTAGTTTACCAACACAGGTCCATCGTTACAAGTAAATCTGTGTAGAAATTAAAGAAGAGGATCTTTATGAATACCATTCCCAGAGTGATGGGGAAGAAATGTGACTCACCCCAAAACAATAGGCGGAGAGGAAGAAATAGCTCAGATTGATACTTCTTTAATTTTCCAGGAGTATTGGTGTAAGTGTGGAAAGCATAATCAGGCTTGGAAGGTTCTGTTTCTATAACTAGTATAATAAAGTAACCTTCCTTTGCACATATTTTCACAGTCTGGTATACATAATGGGGTTGATAGACCATAAAATTGCAAACCAACCCAAAGCCAATTCTTAAGCATGGAGATTAAAATTCATCAGAACCAGAAGTCTAGGAGATGTCATGTAATAGAATGTGGGAATGATCTTGAGAAATTAGGAAAAGAGCCATAACCAGGAGAACAGTGAGATAAGAGACAGCTTACCTTGCAGAAAGAATTTATAGAAATAATAAATAATCTCAGAAAGGACCCTTTAGGCCCTTGCAGAAACTAGAGACTGTAATTGCAATGGGGGAGAAATTTATTTTCAGACGTGGCAGGATTCTGATAATGTAACCTTATAAAAGAGTAGAATTTATTCACCTGGGTATGGTTCTTGTCTGGACTATATCACGAGGTTGAACTCACAATCCAAAAATGTGGTCCATGATCTTCTACAGATCATTTTGTACACCAGCTTTAGCTCATGTTTATCCTTACAATCCATTTTCTCATATATACACATCCAGTTATTTCCAAAGTAGCATTGTTGATTATTTTCAAATTCGTATATCCTGTCCTTCCTATCCATCATTCCTACTCGTACAAGACCTGAAACCTGGTTGGTCAAATTTTGAGATCCTGAAATCAAATTTAAAAAAAATTGCTCTCTGGATTGAACACTAAAACTATCATCAGCAGTTTGGTCATTTAGGTACAAGCCTGGAGCAATGGATTAGAAGAAGGGATCTGCACTGTGGGTCTGTTATTTTAGTGGTCTACTGAACACCCACCCACCCCAATTTTCATATGCCCAACATTGCTAAATATGGTCATTACCAGTATCCTTTCAGCATTCTGGCATCCCATTTGGCATCTGATACCTTTTTATCCTACACCTTTAGTGGAAGCATGCATAGTACATTTGCAAACCCTTTAACCTATCTCCAACCTATCCCCCCATCAGTTTGCATCTACAATTCCATGGGCATTTCATTACATCCTAATTATGATCATGTTCTTTTTCTTAGTACATAAATCAAATCTCTTGAAAGTATGTTTTTGAATCTTGAGCAAAGTTCTTAAACATATGGCACAATTTTAAGTGTCTGACTAAAGCAACTGCTGTAATGTTATCTCTGTTGAGAAAGAAATAAGATTTTCATGGATTTAAATTGTGTTTCCTGACAACTTTAAGTTTATGTATTTTTATATTTTGTAAGTGTTTCATGGCTGAATTGTTCCAGATTTTTCAAATTAAAATAGAACACAAATTTCACATTTATAGCCAAAGTACTTTTCTCTATTTAATTAGTAGAGTAGGCCAATAAATGTTTGTGACTCATGGAAAAACTCAGTAGGAGCCTTTATTTTTTTTAAAAAAATGCAATTATGTTGTGTGGAGATTGGATGGAGCATAACTTCATATTCTGTGGAGCAGTGAATGCAGATTATACTGAGAGATTAATACTGTAAATTATAAAGAAATCCTACAGGCAGCATCGCTAATGGGATTGGTAGATAATTTTGAGAGGTATAGACTATGTTCATGAAACATCAATGTGACTCAACACATGAGAATTGTTTGATAATCCAAATATAAAAAATAATTGTCACTCATTATAAACTTATTTTTGCTTTAGATAATTAGTTATAGAAACTATGCTAGTATGTCTTCCCTTTTTCTGTATGCTGTAATGCTAGAGTTTCCTGATTTGTTTTGGTCTTCTTGGTAATTTATTATTTGTAGTTTTTATTTTTTTTTAAACATTTAATTGAAATATTTCAAATTCACTTTTCATATACTAATTTGAAAATGTGTATGTATACTAAGTGTATCTTTCTCTGAATTTATAATAAATTTTAGAAATGAAATTAATTAAAAAATGTCTTACAGCCAATGGTAACGACAACAAGAAATTCAAGGGTGAAGATAAAATGGATGGAGCTCCCTCTCGTGTTCTTCATATCAGGAAATTACCAGGAGAAGTGACAGAGACAGAAGTTATTGCTTTGGGCTTACCTTTTGGTAAGGTAACCAACATTCTCATGCTGAAAGGAAAAAATCAGGTATTTTCTCTTTTTTGTCTTATTTTTTTCAAGGTACGAAGTTTTTTTTCCATCCTAAGACACTTAAGTTTTACACTTACCATGTATGCATTTTACCATAATATACCAATTACAGGAAACTTTTTTAATCCACTGAGAGATGGAAAAGTATTTTAGGATGTTAAGTGCAAAATCAAATACGATGTGACAGCAAAGATTTTTATTCATTTGCTTTGTAAAAATGGAGAGAGGAGAAATCTTAAACATGTTGTTCTTATATTGCAACCAAGAATGGTCCACTGTTAGTTTTTAGCTATAAGCTATAGCACCAATTAACTGGAAAGTACAAGGAACTGGACACATTTCCTATGTCTTGTGGTATCCTGTTCACAGAGTGATATAGTTTTTTTATAGGGGACTATCTGTCTCCTTCCATGAATGTTTTAAAATGGGAGCAACATAGCACTCTATGGTTCAATTCTAGATTGACTTGGCAAGTTGTATCAAAACTACTTTGAACTGGGTGAAACTTGAAATAATCAGCAAATAATGGTGTGTATAAAGTAGGAAAAAGACAGAACTTGTTTTGAGCTCTGGACAAATCTATTGAATTGCCTACATCTGAACAAAACTCTAAATACTTTGTTTCAGATAGCGCAAACTATTTTCTATAAAAATAGAAAATAATAGGAACTTGAAAAAAATGCCCCATTCTTTCATTTTTGAACCACAAAATTAGATGGGATGATTTGATATACAGGCTGACTTTTGCTTTTCATTTAACAGGCACAAAAGTTTGCAATGAGAGTGATTAAAACATCAAAAAAATCCAATAGGCAACAATGGAACCAAGAGCTTAAACACTGTTATTTTGCACAGCCTGCCTATACACAAACAGCTGCTGAAATCTAGAAAAAAATAGCATGATTCACTTCAATCTGTGAACAATAATGACAAGTGCAACTAAAGTATTTTTCCTGGCTTCTTTCTTAGTGCATAAACTGATATTTTTTGGAGTATAAGACACACCGGACTATAAGACACACCAAGTTTTGAAGAGGCAATTTTTTTAAAAAATGTAGGTAGGTAGGTAGAGAGAGGGAGGGAGGGAGGGAGAGAAAGAGAGAGAGAGAGAGAGAGAAATACAGTAGATAAGAAGAGAGAGAGTAGATAGGTTGGTAGGTAATGGGATATAGAGAGAAAAATAGAGAGGGGGGGAAATACAGTAGGTAGGAAAGGAGAGAGAGAAGGTAGGTAGGTAGATTTTTCCAGGTGTATTTATCTATGTGCTGGAGAAGAAAATCGCTGACAATCTGCGGCACCTAAGACTTTGTTTCTGCTGGCACAGCACTTGATCAATCTAATTCTCATCAATCACACCACGAAAGAGCTTTCTGAAAGCTTTGCCCTCTGTAAAGCTCCCAAAAACAGCCTGGTTTTCACAAAAACGGGCCTGGTTTTCACAAAAACGGGCCTGGTTTTTTTAAAAGGCATACATAGCCTTTGTGGGGTTTGCAGAGTGCTCCTGGGGGTGAGGTAGGGGCAAAAATGAGCAAAAAATGGCCCGTTTTTCATGGAAACGGGTCCATTTTTTGTCAAGAAAATTGCAAGCATAGTTTTATGGAGACTTAGAGTGCTCCTGGGGCCTGGGGGGGGGCTGCAAAATTGAACCCTCATCATTTCTGCCCTCCCCAGCCCCCAGGAGCTCTCTGAAAGCCTCCAAGAGCTATGCACGGCCATTTTGGTGAAGGGGCGGGGTTTCAGGAGGCAAAAAATGCTGTATTCGATGTATAAGACACACCCAGATTTTCAGCCTCTTTTTTGAGGGAAAAAGGTGTGTCTTATACTCTGAAAAATACAGTACCTTTCCATTTCACAGTCTACAAGCAAAACTCAACACATGCAGAAAAAGCAACCTACTCTTTGAAGTTAATGTGTTTATTCCGATCTTCTATCTTACATTTAATCAGTGATATTGTTGTTTGCCTCTTAAGCATGGGTTAAAATGTCATTTCCTCCTCCCCCTCTTCCTCTTGCCTCCTAGTCTGGGCCAGCAATAACACAGATGCAGCTACTCTTATTTTGATGGTTATGCTGTGGAAAATACCGTGTTTTCCCGAAAATAAGACCTGTCCTGAAACTAAAGCCTTGCCACATTTTTCACGTGGGCAAAAATATAAGTCCACCCCCAAAAATAAGCCCCCCGACAAAATCCCCTCCTCCGGCCAGGCAGAGCACCGCTCGCCGACCTAGCGGTATCCTGAAAGCACCAAGATACGGGAATGAGGTGGGGGGCAAAGGCACTCGCATTGCTTGGTGCTTTCAGGGTACCACAAGGTCAGTCAGCGGCGCTGTGCCCAGCTGAAGATGGGGGGGAGGTTTGCCGGACAGCTGCTCTCTTGCGAGCAGGCTCCCGAAGAGCCGGGCACAGCCTCAAGGTCGAATGGCTGTGTTGTGCGGTTGTTCGCACAACCCCTCCAGCGATGCAGAGCCCCATTCACTCACCTAGGGGCATTCCGAAAGCGCCAAGCTGCGAGAGGCAGAGGGCAGCGAACAGACGCTCGCGTTGCTTGATGCCTTCCGGGTACTGCTAGATCGTTCAGTGGCGCTGTGCCTGGCTGGAAAGGGGGGTTGCTGGGCGGCCGCTCGCAGGTGTGGTCACCTCATGGCTGCTGTGTTGCTGCTGCGACAGCGCAACACAGCCATTCGACCCTGAGGCTGTGCCCGGCTCTTTGGGAGCCCGGTCGCAAGGGAGCAGCCACCCGGCAACCCAAAAACAATAAGCCCTCCCCTTTAATAAGCCCAAGGCCATATTTCGTGGGTCAAAAAATGTAAGACCCTGTCGTATTTTATAATTAAATTACATACTGCATTTTTCGGAGTATAATACGCACTTTTTCCTTCCCTAAAAGACGGTGAAAATTTGGGTGTGTCTTATACACTGAATGTAGCCGCATCCACCCGCCAGTCCCCACCCTTTGGCCTCTGCCTCCCAGCAATTTACTTCCTTGCAGCAAATGGGAAAATGGGGCTTGCGGAGGATCCCTGCGCCCTGAAGCAGCTGATGATCGGGAGGCCCATGCTGAAATTGAAAGGGAAACTTGCTGTTTGCTGCACAGAGGCAAATTGCTGGGAGGCAGAGACAGATTATTTTTTCTTGTGCTAATCAGACTGTTTGCTCCAAGGAGGTAAGTGAATAACTATAAATGCCTATAGAATGTTTAATTATTGTTCTAGACAACTGAACAAAATGAAGAAGCTTTTTAAAATAAATGCTTGATCTGAAGAGGCCCAGTACTATTGTATCTTCTTTTAAATAGCAGAGAATAACATATACTTCCAGAAAGCCACATCAATTTTAACAGCTTCTGTACAAATATAACCTGAAATGTAACAGTATCCTGTTGTCTACTGAGACCATGACTTAGTCATGTTTTGAGTAGTTCTATTTAAATAATTGGGAGGCGTTAGTGTAATTACATTTAAGAAAGCTTTCTGGCATTAATATACTGGCATAATATACATTTCTCCAATTCTTTGCTATTTCAATGAGTTAGAAACATGTGCACAGAAATACACCACAAACAGTGTATATTGTCTGTACTGTTTGCTGTTTGTTGCAAGGAGGCAAATTGCTGGGAGGCAGGGGCAGATCCCCCCCCCCCTTGTTTTCCTCCCCAAAAGCTAGGTGCATCTTATATTTGGAGTGTCTTATACTCTGAAAAATATGGTAATTATACAAGTTATATGTATAAAATTATAATTTAATGTATAAATGAAGTGATATCTTCAGGATTTCAGAATATGAATATTTGAAATGAACTTATTCTGAAGGAAGATTTTCTGAAATCACAGTTTTATTCTGTGCTCAGTACATTTAAAAATAGTGTTTTGAGCTTACAAGTTTATAAGCTTGGAATATTTTAACATCACTACAAGTGGATGTTGCACCCATGATAAATAATAAAAGTTACATATTAATGGGTGAGCGTGGGAAAAACAAAACATAAGAACTTTTTAACTTTTTGCTACATTGAAATTATATTTAGAAGAGGTATTTAAAATTTAAAAATCAAGAATATAGAAATTATTAATTTAATAAACATTTTAGAGGTTTGCGCCTGCTTAGATTGTGCCTTTCAGACTTTTTGGTTCCTTAGAGTTTTCCTGTTGTTCTGAATGATGTCAGCAATCTCATTTATACTCTCAAGCTTAGGTTTGCTTCATGTGTTCCTGAACTATAATCACAGTTTTGATTTTATGATTACAGATATTATGATATAAGAAATACTGATCATAACAGAGAGCATAAATTAAATTTTTATTATGGTGGTAGACCAGCATAAAGGGAAAGCATATAGCATGTTATAGAAGCCAGGGATGGTGGCATATTTTGACTCTGCATGTGTATGCAAATATGAAACACATGGTTCTTTATAAGTTGTACATTCTAAATCCAATCTAAATTCTAAATAACTTTGGTAAATAGTTTTAATACTTTACCAGATGATAATTCTTAAACTAGGAATGTGGGTGAATAGATGAATGGACTGATGGATGTGATAGTAATTTCTTTTATATATAGTTATGTATCTGTGTATATATATCTATATATCTATATATATTTTCTAGGCTTTTTTAGAGCTGGCAACAGAAGAAGCTGCTATTACTATGGTGAATTATTATTCTGCCGTGACACCTCATCTTCGCAATCAACCTATATATATTCAATATTCAAATCATAAAGAATTAAAGACTGATAATACACTTAATCAGGTAACATTAGTTTTTAATGATGTGACTAATCTGTATATGTGATTACCAGTATAGGTTTTCTGTACTTATATCATGTTTAAGAATATTGGGAATTATTTTATAGTTATGTAGTAAATATGGCATGTATTAGTAGGATCTAAGCATGTTTATCATTAATAATCTTTCTGGCCCAAGAACTCAAGTTAACCTGTAAAAAATTCTTACTTTGTTAAATAGATAATGTGGAACTATGTTTCTCGTATGTTTAAATAATTCATTCAAGTTTTGAAACTCAATCTCACATTACTAGGATCTGCTCTTCTAATAAATGAACTTATTGAAAAGACATTCATATTCACTGTGGGAATAACTAAGTACATAGTTACTTGATTTTGAAGATATTAAAATGTATTATTTTAGATCAAGACACTATTCATGCTTCAACAGTAAAACTACAGTTATGCAGGTAGTAACTTCATGGACATTTTAAGTATATGGTATTTATTTGCTCAAGAAGGAATGTAAAAGCAGCGCTGACCCATGCTATATCAAATGGTAATAACTTCATCTTTGTTTTTTCTATTACTTTATCATTCTGAACAATGGTTTAACAAGCATTAAGAGTTTTTCTGTTCCAGTCTTCTCTGTTAATCCTAGCCTAGAGACTTTTCTCATTTGAAATATAGAAGCAAAGTTGTTTTCAATTGGATTTTTTTCCCCATAGCAGCTATGTCAATCACAATAAACTGGTTCAGTAGTAAGGGTGCCTCAGTGAATGGCAGCATCCAGCTAACCTTGGGTTATGTCAGAAACTAAACAGGACCAACCCAATTAGTACTTTGATGGGGCATTGCCTGAGAATATCAAGGCTATATGATAGATGTTAAAGTTTAAAAAATGTCTTGGAAGAAGGTACTGACAAATTTTTGTAGCATCCTCAAGAACGCTACATTGATATAACCATCAGCAGTTCATTTTTAAAAGTGTTCAGAAACTGTTTAAAAATTGCAAAATAATTTTAATTAAAGAAAAAATGCTTGGTTCTTGATTGTCCTGATTCTGTTCATTAAAGACTGATTGGATTACATTTTTACCCAAATAGAAATGTGTTAAATTAATGCTGAAATGTATTTAAAAGGTGCTTCAATTGAAAAATATATAATTATCCTATTTATATAGGGTAAAATATCATGCCTAAATCCTGCAACCTGTTCTAAATTTGAGGATTTGCTACTGGTATAGGAAATACATATTTTACACTATACACTTTTATATCAGCTCTCCTCACCTGAGATTCAATATATTGATTCAACAGTATTATCATAGTACTATTGATGTACTATTTGTTTTCGTAGACATACTATCATCAACAAATATTTTTGTCTTTTGCATGGAGGAGCCTAAACTTTGCAGTCATTTGCTGTTGAAGCTAAAGTTAACTCTTCCGTGTTACAATTTAATAGAAGAATTAAAATCTTTTATTTACCCAGGTCTTTCAGTTGAGGTTTACAAATTTTTATTCCACATGGTTATTTGTAAAGTGCCTACAGCCATAAGTAGGAATGGGCTTCGTATGATTTTTAAAAAAAATAATTACATTTTATCTTGTGCTTGGCAAGACATTGTAACCAGATATTTATGCCCCTATAGTTAAAACAAAATTAAATTAGATGTAACATTTTTCTAACAAGATTTATTATCTTTGTCTTTGTCAATATGGTGATAACTATAGCTTTCCTCAATGAGGTGTTTACATTACCTGAATTTCATATAATAAGCCAAAGTTTTAAGATTCCAAAATTTTTAAAAGATAAGAATCCAGAAAACAATTATATGCCTCAATCCTCCAAAGTTAATATCCTCAGGTTGGATAAGCCAAAATGTAGGACCAGATGGTGTCATGTCTGCATCTATCTCTGATGGTTAAAACTGTCATATCCATATAATTGTAAATGCAAATTACTTATATGAGAAATGCATTGCAAATTAGTAACAGCAATCCTTCAGCTGGTTTGCACAGCAGGATACCTGGGGTCCATGCACAAAAGGCTCTTTATCACACAAATTATCCACTAGCCAGCATTAGGGCATATGCAACAATGAAAACAAGTAATATTTTTTGTTATTTAGACATGCTCATCATCATGTCATGCCACCTGCACTCTAGCTGTCAAACACCATCATTTAATTGTCTGCAGCTCTCAGGAATGCCAGAGGAGCCAGAATGTCTTTGAATTGAAAACATTCAGATCCATCAGCTGTGTTTATATAATGTGCTGATCCCTAGATAACTGAACCATGATCTAATGAATGATCCCAATTCATTAGACACAGAACCAAAAATTAACTACCCAGAGTGACACAAGTTATTTAAGCATATTTTGTCCTAGCACATTTGGCAAACAAAATCTTATATCACAACCTAGTGCCTTGAGAAGATCGCAGCCTATAAGAAATTTAATGAGAGATCTTAGAAAATATACATGAATCTTCCAAGGTAGACATTTATATTTGGATTTTCCATCAATTTGGAGTTTATGGTGATGCTGTGGTTAGAGTGAAATTTGTCAGTTCAAATTTCACCAGGCTCAAGGTTGACTCAGCCTTCCATCTTTCCGAGGTGGGTAAAATGAGGACCCAAATTGTTAGCAGTTAGCAGTTAGACTTATATACCGCTTCATAGGGCTTTCAGCCCTCTCTAAGCGGTTTACAGAGTCAGCATATTGCCCCCAACAATCTGGGTCCTCATTTCACCCACCTCAGAAGGATGGAAGGCTGAGTCAACCTTGAGCCGGTGAGATTTGAACCGCTGAACTGCAGATAACAGTCAGCTGAAGTGGCCTGCAGTACTGCACCCTAACCACTGCACCACCTCGGCTCTTGGGGGCAATATGCTGATGCTGTAAACCGCTTAAGAGAGGGTGGTAAAGCACTGTAAAGTGGTATATAAGTCTAAGTGCTATTGCTGTTAATCGCAGTCAAATAATGATTTTCCATGATAAATAAATCATTGGCTTCAATAATTAAGACTAAACCTGTACAAAAATGAGGTCTAGTGAATAAATCCTGCTTCTGCTGAACTCAAGAGTGATAAACACATAGTTGTAATAGAGTCCATAGGATCCTGAGCTTTTCCTAAGGAACTTTATCATAACAGAATTAAAATCTCCTAAATTTCAGCAGTGGGATTGCATTTATGCAGTGTCTGTCAGCTTCAAGTTCCCAACCAAATATATTTAACAAAATGCCATTCTTTTCTTTTAACTAAATTGCCATTACACAGATCAGGCTAGTCTATTTTTCTTGATACTGATTCAAATATTCTTAAAGCATTTACTAATCAGAACAAAGAGATTGCAGCTGAATCTTCAGCGCTACCAGGAATATCCAGAAGGGTGAAAGAGAAAAAGACATAATTCGTCTTACCTCAGTTTGAAAATCTGGCTTTCCCTACCATAAAAGTCATTGCCCATAATAAAATGTATGGCAAACATTTACTATACTTGCTTGCAAAATAAGCCTAGATGCCCAAACACATCCTCAAAATTGCATTTGGCTTAACCACAGATGACCTTGTGTAGGGGAGAGGGTAATAATTTTTAAACCACCTGTATATGCCATATTTTTCAGAGTATAAGACACCCCCTAAAAGTGGGTGAAAATTTAGGTGCGTATTATACACTATATACAGGCATTTTTGGCTTCCTGAACCCTACATGCGTTGTGTTTTCACCCTCTCCAGCCCCCAGAAGCACTCCACACATCCCATTTTCACCAAAAAGGGGGCTGTTTTTGGTCTCCCATGCCCTCCCTACATCACGTTTTCACCCTCCCAGACTCCCAGAAACACACTGCAATGCTTCACATGGCCCATTTTAATCTGTTAATCAAGTGGAGAGTTGAAGGAAACAAAATATACTTGTGCCAGTATCTGAGTCATAGAGTTCATCATAGAATTCAACTACTACTGTGCTCCATATATGAAAATGAAAGTTGAAGGATGCAACCCCAGAAGCAGAAGAAAAGCCATCAAATCTGCAAAGCACTTTGAAATATAAAGCACTTTGAAGGCATGTCATTTAGTTGCTGTTTTGAAAAAGGCCTTCACTTTGATCTGCTTTGTTGAGATAATGGAAGTCTCATTGAATTGAACTTCATTTCTTTGAACCTTTGCACATTGTAATAAATGTTAGAGTTCTATTCATTTGTAATTGTTCTAGATTTTGTTTTACAGTGACTTCCTGCATTAATGTTAGCTTTTGTTTAGAATTCTTTTTTAAATAAGGAGATTAAAATTAATGTGATTTTTTGGGGGGGCCAAGTCGTTTATTTGGTAAAAATAATGAGGGATATTAATTCATAAGATTATTGCAAAAATCAACTATTCCAATGAAAAGGTGAATAAAAAACAGATTTAACAAATAAAATTATGCCCTAAAGATTTGTTCTCTATAAATATTTTCTTACAAGAAAATAGATTACTAAAAATTTAAAACTAAATTATAAATTTTGAGAGTATTTTACAAAAAATGGCAGTATTTTGCTTGTTTCTCTCCATTTTCTTTACAGAATAGGTTGCAGAACAGTGGGTCCCATGCCCATGGGAAGAAATACAAACATCAAACATGCATGCTTGCCAATCTACAATATGTTCTAGGTTTACTATTTACTAGTAGCTAACCCTTCAGTATAGTTCTAATTTATTGTTTTTGAGCAACCAGGCTTAATGCATAATTCACTTTTAGCTTCTCTTCCGCTAATGTGGGTGGTGATATTTCTTTGGTTAGATATAGTCGGCTAAGAGTTGCTTATTGTGATTAATTTATTTTTCAGCATGGTTTGAGGCAATTACTGAATATATTGATTCCTAAACTTAATCCACATGCATTATTATTTTTTCTTTTTCTTTGCATATAGCGAGCTCAAGCTGTCCTGCAAGCAGTAACTGCTGTACAGACAACAAATACTCCCATAAGTGGAACTACTGTTAGTGAGAGTGCAGTAACTCCAGCTCAGAGTCCAGTCCTTAGAATAATTATTGACAACATGTATTACCCAGTAACTCTTGATGTTCTTCACCAAGTAAGTTGTCTTTATGAGTAATTTTCATTCTCTTTTTTACATGGTTCACTAGCCAGAAAACGACAGTGCTAATATGATGATGATTCCCAATTTAGTGGCAAGCAAGCAAGATCAGGGCTTTTGCTCCTACCTGAGATTGATGGTTGCAGTGGACGTACAACAAATAATCTGTTAAGTGACATGAAGAAAGAATCAAAGGGTAGCGGCAGACCTAGTAGAAATGAAAAGATGATATTTCACCCCATTTTTGTCTTCTAATAAAGCACAGTATGCTTTATGTATATGTTTATTGAATATATGAATATTCATTTACTTTTTCCCCCTCCAACAGATATTCTCTAAATTTGGTGCAGTCTTGAAAATAATTACTTTCACAAAAAACAACCAGTTTCAAGCGTTGTTACAATATGGTGATCCTGTAAATGCCCAACAAGCAAAGCTTGTAAGTATGATTTCAAATACTTCTCTTTAGCCTATATAAATAAGTATATATGTATCTATTGACAGTACTTTTTTCAAAATTTTGTTTTGTTGGATAGAATGGACACAACTTTAAATTATAAATAAGTCATCCTATATATACTTTAGCTTAAATGCAAATTTTAGTGACTTCTTAATTATTATACTGGATCAAAACAGATAGTTTAGTTTTCAATGAAACTTTTATGTCTCTCATATCAAGACAAGCCACTATTTTGCTTTGTTGAAGAATAGTTGATAAAATGTTACGAGCAATTTGTCATAGTCCCTAGTTTGAATATATCTATTACAGTGTGTTCGGTGTGGACTCTGCATGGACTATTTAAGGTACTTTATGTGCGGGCCACCCTTGAAAATTGAAAATTACAGTTAATCCAGAATACAGTAACAGGAATAATAATGAGTATATCCTATCTTTTCCATGTAGCACCACTGTTTTGCACTGTTCTGGCTTTTCGAGGTGTAATTCAAAATGACAAATTTACAATTCTCACCTACCTGTTTCCCCCATCTATGCTCTTTTGGATACCCTGCACTCTACCACCCCTATTGCCCCCCCCTTGACTTTTGCCATCTTTTTTGCAGCAGCTGCCTATCTCCTCCCCATCCCTTCCCATCTCTGCTTTTTGGCCATTTGCACTCCTTACAAAGGCCTTGCTGCTTCAGTTGAGCATCCCTCAGTAGTGTGAGAAAGAAAATCAGCTGGAGGTGATCAGGTTGATAGGCAGGACAGTAGAGTTGAAAGGGGGTGTGTGTTAAAGCAGAGGTGAGTGCAGGACAGCAGGAGAAACATGAGATCCTCACCTAAAGGCAAAGTCCATGCCTAATGATCACAACCAGAACTGTCAGTGCTAAGAGGTATAGTCACAGGATATTTTTGGCTGATGACTCCTTCACTTAGCAATGGAAATATTGGTCCCAATCAGGATTATTAAATGAAGACTCTCTCTGGTATTAGGAAATAATGTAATAGGCTATATTTAAGATGACTAGAGAAAAGACATTCCCTTGAATTTTGCACGCTTATACCGCGTGTTACTTCTCCAAAAGTTAAATAATGAAAATTAAATATCTTAATACAGATTTCAAGAGAGGATTTTATAATTCCAATTTACATAGTTATGTAATATCTGTGGCATAGCAGTGATTCTTGAATAACACTTTCTCGTTTTTAAATTACTTTATAACAAAATGAATAACTCTGGAGTACTATACATAACATAGTCAAAATTAAATTATTGGGATGGCTACTTGTACTGGACGATCTTTTAACTGATTAAAATTTCACAGGAAAATAACTTTCGAATAATATACATGTAAGATCTAGTTCTGGCAAAAATTCAGATGCAGCCAACCTACTGCTAGCCCAGTTTGTTACATAATTAGGGACAGATGGCAATGGTTTTTCCTTTCAAAAAAGATAAGCTTCAAGCTTTTGGCATACTTTGGATGGGAGAAAGAAAGGAAAGTAATTTGGATTTTGATACCACTAGAAATAATGTTTACTTTTTACTGTAGCCATTACTATAAACAATAGCTTCATTTATTTTTTGCAATTAATTTTTCAGAGATAATTCATATTTAGTGCCTATTTGTGCCACTTTTATTTCTAGGATTTGCTGGTGAAATCCTGAGAATATATTTTATATTACACATGAATTTACCATCAATCAGTAGACTATTATCTTTAATACAATATTGCAGTAATATATATGATTCTTGTAAATCTCCAAGAGATATTGCAGATTGTGGAGGATGCAAATTTAATAAATAGTATTTCTACCAAACGTGAAAAATTAAGATTATCCGCCTGTATCCGCGCAATGTTGGTTAATCCGTTGGTTGCACTATTTCAAAACTTTGAACAATGTGTACTTTTTAACTGAATTAATGAAGAGATGTAGGTACAGAAAGAAAAAAATGTAGATATAAGGTCAAAAAATTAAAAATAAGATTGCCTCCAGAGTATAAAATAAGCTGCCCAGAGTCATCATGAGTAAATTGGGTGGTCATGTACATTTTCTTCATAAATAAGTAAAATAAAAATGAAATATACAAGAGTTGACAGGGGTCAAGTATAATTCAGGTGAGAAATCATCAAATGTGTTCACTGGTTTCTTACTTATAAAGGTTAATAGCAAAAATTCTTTTACAAATAATCTATATCAGAATATGGCCTTCAGAGGTGTTTAAAATTTAATAAGGAAAACTTTTTCTGAAAAGTCTGATGAAAATAACTTTGTTGTCAACCTCCTGCTATAAAGTACTGGTTATTTTTAGCATGTTATTCAGGTGGCAAAGGTGAATATTGGCACCAATTGTTCTATTTTTGTCTCACAATGACTCCCTCCCTCCATTATTACATTAGTTTATGAGTGTATGTGTGTGTGTTTATATCATAAATTACTCTTTAAAAATTACGTTGTAAAGAAGCATTTATCATTAGCTTGTATGAGCCACCAAAACAAATAAATTAGTTTCATTTTCTAAAATTAGATCATAGTATAATAAAAGCATCTCAGATTAAACTTTGTGTATCTGTAGGGAATAAAAACATGGATATCAGGAATAGATTTGCCTTTTTTCACTTCAATTTTCCTCCAGCTGTAACTTTCTGTGAGGTTTGAGTGAGGTGGATAATGGTTGTTTTGACTTTCATATTTGTGGCAGTGAGGGTAGTAAAAGCCTCTCTGCATAAGGAGGGATAAAGGACAAAAATTCCTGTTAGAAGACACTGGTCCCTATGAGTTTTGATCCAGAATTGTTTGAAACTGTTTCTTAATTTTTTGTGAGTAAACCTGCATGCATGTTTTAACCTTGGGAAGAACTTTCATTGTCTTCAATGTCTTTACCATTATGCTTGTTAAAATTGTATTTTATTGTCTTCAAATAGACAGATCATTTTAATGTGTCATCTCTTCTGTTTTATAATTTGTTGAACAATACATTTTAAGGTTTTTAGTGCATCTATTGTATAGCTGTGTATATATATGAGAACCACTTATGACATTTCTGAGGCAACAGAACCAATTTGGATAGTCCAATTCTGGTGTCTAATGGAAGTTAATTGTTTCCAGGAGTACTTAGGAAACGAATTGTACGTCACCTCTGGCAGACGGTTCAGTTTAGTGCTTGGTAAACCATTGTCAATGGGAGGCAAGCTGGACACTAAATAAAAACTCCACAAGTTGTCTCTTCCTAGGGGTCAATCCCTAGAATATATATACTATATCAACATGGTAATTATTCCTATCAATATCAGCACCAACCATTTGATATTACTAAAATTGATATATGGTCAAGGGATCTCAAGGGAACAAATTCAACCGTTGAAAAATAACTTTGTGTGACCTTACAAATAGTGATTATTATAAGGTTTTTCCTTCCTCACACTTCTCAAATATCTAACTTTCTCTCATCTTCAACATTATTTTGGCTATAACACAATCAAGAAAGTATTTTGCGTAGACATACAAACATTCACAGATATGCACACAAACAGGTGGGATTCAACCGGTTCTCACCAGTTTGCCCAAACCATTAGTTAATTGCTTATGAGTTCGGAGAACAGGTTAAAAATAAAGTGCAAGCGAGGGTTTTTTCCCTCTTCTCTCTCCCTTCAGTTAATAGCTCCACTTAACAGTTGCATTTGCAATGCAGGGCAGGGAAACCCATCAATCGCCCATCTAGGGATGGTAATAACCTCTTCCGTTCAGGAAGAAGGACAAGATTACAAACATTTTCATTATAAAGAGTATTAAGGAACACTTCTGTGATCAGCTGATACTCCCTGGAGTTTCCCAAGACCTTTTAGAGCTGCTGCAGTGTTGGCTACACTGGGGACAATGATGCGGCTTGATCATATAGGCCGTGAATTTAATGCATGTGTGGTCCAGCCAGCTGTATTGCTTCTGCTTTGAAGCACTCAATTTAGAACATAGATAACATAGAATAATAGAGTTGGAAGGGTTAATGGCAGCATACCCAGGCTTTAGTTAGCTTGAGCAGTTGTTCTTAGTTTCCTTCTCAGCTGTTGTGTTTGTTTTGGGGTTTGTTTGTTTTTTTTAAAGGGGGAATGGCTATTTTAAGTTTTCTACATTATTTTAGTGGTGCCTGGCACTGTCCTTCTGGGGTGTACTTCCCTCACACTTTTTGAAAGCCTCTAGGTTTGGAGCACCCACAACTTCTAAAGGCAAGCTATTCCATTGGTTGATTGATCTCACCCTTAGGAAATTTCTCCTTAGTCCTAGGTTGCTTCTCACTTTGGTTAGTTTCCATCCATTGTTTCTTGTTGTGCCTTTTGGTGCTTTGGAAAATAGATTGACTCCCTTCATTTTTATAGGAGCCCCTCAAATTTCCTGACAGAACAATTAATCAGTGGAACACCTTGCCTCCGGAAGTTGTAAATGCTCCAATAATGAAAGTTTTTAAGAAGAGATTGGATAATCATTCTTTTGAAGTGGTGTGAAGGGTTTCCTGCCTAAGCAGGAGGTTGAACTAGAAGACCTCCAAGGTCCTTTCCAACTCTGTTATTCTATTCTATTCTATTCTAAATATTGGAGCAGTGCTATTTTATTGTGCTATTTGATTGACAGTTGGACTAAAAAGAAATTTCCTAAGGGTGAGACCAATCAAGTTGGCCATGCCTACCCATGACCCATTTCCCATAGAAAACACAGCTACAAAACCTGGGTAGGTGTGGCTGGGTTGTTGTCATGTGACTGGGTGGGAGTGACATGCCTACCCATTCACATGACCACCCACACTCACCCACTGACATGACAACCATGACCTTCAATGTCTACTGAAAAAACTCACCCAACAATTGTCTCACTTATCAACAGAAATGTTGGGTTCAATTGTGGTCGTAAGTTCAGGTCTACCAGTATGATTATAATAAGGTTGAATACCAGATCTTCATAATTTATTTTGGATCTAGAAATATGTAATCAGGATATTATTTTAATTATTGCTGATTAAATGTTCTGACAACTGTATTCATTTTTAATTACTCTAGCCCTACAAAGACTACCCAGGTGTTTCTATTCTAATGGTGGATTAGTTAATGGCTAAAATTTTAATAAAATTTTAAATCCTCTATAAGGTTGTCATGCTATTCTAACTAAGCATAATTCTTGTACATGGAAAATATTACAAGCTTGTTTATAGAGTTTAATTGGATGAATTATAATGACTTTAAATCTCTCATGATAAAAACATCATTTTTGCTCAGTTGCATACAGACCTGTTTCCGTATCTTGACCTTTAGTTCATTTGTTAGATAATTGCAATATAGTTTCTATGGTAAAATACAATCAAGTTCTAATAACATTATCAATTATTCCTAAGGAAAAAAAAGTGTGGTTCATCTAAAATAATATTTAAATACACCAGTGTTAGAAACGTATAAAACAGTTGAAACAAGGCTTCAGATAGCTTTTTACTATTGTTTTTTGCAAAATTCTGAGGGTCATCAGTGCTGCTATCCCAGAAATAGGCAGATGGGAGACTCTAGTTGGGACGCTAGGCCTTAGGGATCAGTTGGGATTGCTGTTGTTGACCAGGTCCCTACTGTTTTTCTGCCTGTGCTGCTTGATGCGTTCTCCAGGTTGCCATCTGCGGTCTCCAGGCTTATGGCCAGAGGGATTTCAACATATCCTCCCTGGGTACAGATTCAGAGGCACTTTTTGAATTCATACCCACCGTGGCAGCCGTGGCAACCAGCAACTTAATTTATAGCAGGCTTGACTCATTGCAGTAAGGTGCAGAGGTATCACACACTAAACCTGGTTTTTGCTTGGAGTGGTGGTGATGTGATTTGGAATTGTAGGACATCACCATCAAGGACGGATCTACAGCTTTCTTAATGAAGACCATAAAGCTCCAAATTCAGCTGCTCTGTGATATTATCCATTTATTTATATCCATAAATGGCTAAATTTATTTTTTGGTTCTGATATATTAAAATAACATATTTTCTCAATATTTTGGATAGTGTGGAATACCACTTTATGCTGTTCCCATGGCATTTTAATTTATCTATACCATCTGACCTTTCAAAACTTTAAATTATCTTACGCATCCTGAAGTGATTATTCTCTTTATCTATACTTTTCAATTCTAAGAAGCTGCTTAAATATTAAAATGGGTTGAATTTAATAATACCAAAGTAATTGTTCAACAAATTACTTTAGCACCAGATGCTAAACATTTCAAAATAAATTCTTCATTGCTTTGGTTTGTCTGTAGGAACTTCCCAGTCATTCCAAGGCACCTTAATTTCTTATATCTAGAAATACTATGCATCAGTCGAAACCAGAATATTTATCTATCTAACAAATGGAGGGTAGCTGAAGTCATAGGGATTTCAACTATTATTACTATATTTTCTCCTGTTTCAGTTGCTTTTTAAGATCGCAGAGTGTATTCTCACTATAATACTTTGGGATTAGACATGTATATATGTTTTGATCTTAAAAGGCAATATTTTCTACCAATCAAATAACGCAGTAATATGTGTTACTATGGCAGAGATTGTGATATCTTATAATAATATTGTAATATAGTAGTGAATTCACTAGTAAACCAATGACTGTTGATAAATATATTTTTCTTTTTAGTTTGTATTTTACTTTTTAAGTGTTTTAAGATTGTTTTGTTAGAAAAAATAAAGATGAGAATAAAGTAATTAAAATATGTTTTGATCTTAGATTTAGGTAATCTTAATGGACTGCTACATTTCATGTCTACAACTGCCATTTTAGGAGTTATGGTTTCTTTTACATCCCTTATTTGTTAAGAAATGGGGATCTATTGCCAGTTGCTGTTTCATAAAAAAAAATACCCAGTGTACAAATGTTTCATACTTTTAATTTTCTTAAACTACAGTATAGTGACAACTATATGATAGTATGGATTGTAACTTTTGTATTGTCTTATTTTCTCCTTTTGGGGCAAATGATAAGAATCTGTCCATCTATCTATAACAATAAAATTACATGCCCAGTCAGTCTTTTTTGGTGTTTATAAATTTGTTAATAACAGAAAAGAAAAGAATTTGTGATGAGCAAATTCCACCCCTTGTGATATTCTCTCTTTTTATTTGGTTTCTGAAACTGCTCCAACTATTTGACTATTCTATCCTGATTTCCTAATCTTCTAACAATAAATCTATAAAATGTTATGGGTAGGTAGTTACATCAGTAGATCTCTATAAATAATGTATAATTTATTTTCTGATAGTTAACTTTCTTTAGCCTTATTCTTAAGCCAGCTCCAAATGGTTAGATTGCTAGAAATACTGAAGCACATATTTCTTTAGTAGGAACTTTAACTTTGCTTCTGCCTACTTATCCTAGAAACCAAGTTGCCTCCATATGAAATCCTTCATTCCAACCTCTGCCAAACATTTAAAAATGACATTGGGATTTACCATGTATTGTTTGATGTCTCTGGAAAATGAGAGTAAAATAATTATTGAGATAAGGCCTTTCTACTAAATTGAGAGGAAAAGGTATTAAAGGAGGATGTGGAAAAAATCAATGAGACACCATATAATGCAGATTGGAAAAAGAATAGCTGAAAACAGTCTGATTAAGTAGCAGTTGTATCAGTTGGAACTTTATATCACGAGAGGAAATGTCACTTGCCAGTTTAAAGACAAATAAAGCAAGATCTAGTTGATATAAACATTTTAAAATATTTTGAGATTAATTTCAGTGGACATTTAATTTTCTTTTATAAATTTTGCTGTATCATCTTATTCCATATTTCTGGTTTTCCAGGCATTAGATGGTCAGAATATTTATAATGCTTGCTGTACCTTACGGATTGATTTTTCCAAATTGGTCAACTTGAATGTAAAGTATAATAATGATAAAAGTAGAGATTACACTCGTCCTGACCTTCCATCTGGTGATGGTCAGCCAGCTTTGGATCCAGCTATTGCTGCTGCATTTGCAAAGGAGACTTCACTTCTAGGTATGATTTTGTTTGTTCCTCTTTCTTAGTTGTTTGTACTATATATTCAGTGGTGCTTTATAAACTAGATGTCATTTGTGGTTTATGTACACACACAAACACATGAATCAGCTTATTCAATTAATCGGTTCCTAAGAATAGCATTATTTGATTACTGTTCTCACCGCTTTTTCTTTTCTTTCTTAAGCAATTACTTATTTATATCATTTCAAGTCTTTTCAATCTGAGTACCTGCTTCTGATATTCAGGTAATAAGTTTACCATTTTGGAAGGTACTTTTATTAACATTGCATTAATTTAATGCATCATCCAGAATCTGTTGAAATGAATGTTAACACATATCCTAATCTATGCGGTCCCTTGTATTTTCATTGGCCAATTTGTTATCTATGTGTGATATTAAAAAAAAAGAATTGGCCATGAACATTGGCCAGTTTTATTATCTATATAAGATTTAAAAATATAGAATAAAAATAAGCACTCACTTTTGAATTAAATTATCTAATTTACTGAAAATCAAAACAAAAGTAATACTAAACATTGCTTTTCTTAGAAAAGAAAGTTTTCTAGATTTCCTTCTTCCCAAATTCTTGATAGATTAGTGAAACAGGCTGAAAATGAAATTTGGAAAGCATTAAATATTCTGCAGTGTTTTCTTTTAAAAAATGCACACATTTTAGTAGTACCTAGTTTACATTTTGGGGGGGGGAATATCTTAGGATTATAGAGTCTAAACCAGTAATATCACATGGTCAGTCACGATATAGTTCCTAAATCATGAGTCATGGGATCAGGAATCATAAATTCCTAAATCATAAGAATGTTCCATTCTGCATTTGTCATGTTACACTTCAAAAATGATACATCATACTTTAGAAAATACAGTATTCAGACAAATTGGATGCATCTAGAGAAGGGCAGCAAGCATGTGTGAATAGGGAATCAGAAACTACATTTTGTAAGAAACAATGAAGGGAACTGAAAATTTTCAGCTTTAAGAAAAGAATAGTAAGGCGGAATATAATAGCACTCATTAAGAATTTGAAGGGATGTCACATAGAAGACAACCAGCGCCTGTTGTCTGTCATCCCATAGTACAGTACATAGCAAAGCAGATCCTAATTGCATGTTAAGAAAAATCTCCTGAGAGTAAGAGTAATTCGACAGAGTCAGTTATTTAGAGAGATAATGGGCTATCTTTTTGTGGTTGTGTTCAAGTGGTAGCATAGTCATATATTAAAAACTTATTTTATTCATTTTAATTCCTGCACTAAATGAAAGGTTTAATTCAGTAGTCTAAATTGTCATTTTCAATTCAGAATCTCTGATCTATATAATAAAATCATATTCTCGCAGTGATATCATCCAGAAATGATACAGATGATGCTGTATTGTTGATGTAGGGCATATGAACTGAGATAATACACAGGTTGAATGAGGAACTGCATTTATCAATAAATAACATTAGCAATTTTATGGTAACGTATCAAAATATTGTATATTAGGGATCAAAAAGGTCTTACAGACTTGCTCTATTTTAGAGCATGTAAGTGAAAATAAATGTTCAAGTTCACCTGACTCTTTATCAAATTAGCAAGCTAATTTTAGGCTCTCCAGTTAAATATTGGCGTAACAAATCTAATAGAATAGATTATTTTCAGTTGATGTAATACAGGGCATTGGTCACAAAAATAAAGAAAAAAATCTTAGTGTTGCCTTTCTCTTTTCCTTTCTGTCTTTTGAAACTGCTGTTCCTGACATAACCATTTGAAAAAGCAGTTTTCATTCTAAAGATGTATATCATTTACTGATATGAACCAGGCATTATAGAATTGAACAGATTATTCCAGCAGAAATCGTTTCCAGTTCAACAATTTAAAGAAATGTGAAAGATTTATGTAGGAGACCTAAGCACCTTCAAGTATAAGCTTCTTGTCTAGCTTACAATTAAAACAATTAAATAAAAAGAATAAAAATTAAGAACACTAGATAGTTGTATCAACTATTAAACATGCTGAAATGGCTGGTGTTATTTTATCCTACAATTTTAACATAATTTATCAGGTAAGTTTCTGTGGAGATGGGACTCCAGATGTAAGATGTCATGATGAGAAATCTTTCTGTCTGATCATCAACAACAGAGCGTTGTACTAGAAAGTGATAACATTTGTACAGAACTGTGTGTAATTTGACAAATCCTTCAGGTAGTTAAGCAAATCCTTCAGGTACCATGTTATGAATAGCAGCACTTCAAAACGAATTAGCAACCAGCCAGTTCTAGTCTTGCATTGTTGACTAGACTACATTTTGTATTATTGTTTTCCAAAAAGATTTTAAAGTTTTGTGTTCCTGCAAGAGATGAGAACTATTACTTCTTTCCCTCTTCCTTTTGCTTCTCTGTCAGTTGTATATATGGTTGGGATAGGAGAATCTCATTGCTTACAATAATTCAAATTCAGTCAGTATCTTCACTGGAGCAATAAATTGTATTGTCAAAAGGCAATTAAATATATTTTTGCTTTGTGCTGATAAATATTGCTTCAAGGGAAAACACAGTAAACTGTGAGTATGGCTATAGGTTATTCTGCATGAAATCTAATTATATTTATTGCATTTATTTGTCAAAACCTGTTTAATATAAAAGCAAAAATGGTCTTTTGATGAGTAAGTCAGTATACCTGAGCCCTGTACATTGATCTTTCCAACCATCTGAGATTTGGCATTAATGATACTGAAGTAAATAAAAAAATGGTTAGGGGCTGTGTTATCCATATCTGCTGGTTTCTAATATTACGTTTGGGGCCAAAACAAGAGCATCACTATACTTAAAGAAATTAATTTTTTGAGATTTGTAATGCATGTAAGGTACTATTTCTGATTTTCAGTTTAAAACTGTAAATGTTACACAATGGTCTTTCTTCATATATATTTCTATGGTCTGTTCTTTCATTGATTGTAAATTGGATAAATTTCAATCTGCCTTTTTATGTTTTTGTAAAGGGGAAAAAAATCTCTTCAACAAATAGAAAAGCTTGCTTTCTGGTGTTTTGTTAGGAAGAATTCTTGATTCTTTTACTGACATACATTTTGTACTTTATGGAAGAAAATCACACGGAGGAAAACTGACTGTGACATATATTAGTTCTCTGCTTGTAACTTAAGAACAATAACATTTTGATAGTGCCATAATTTAGTCTTGAGGTGAGAAAGTGTTTAAAAGTTTGCACATTCAGAACCAAAAGTAAATTTAAATCTTCGCAAGGTGCATTTGGATACTTTTATCACTAGAAATCCCATTTATATTTTACATGAATAAGCTTCTTCTAGTCAAACTGCTGTGAGAGTCCATATAGTGCAGGTAATGTTTAGTTGAGAGAAGGAATACTACAGAATCTTCCTGAGTATAAGTGATTTGGAAATTATACATGTAGGACAAGAATATATTTTCCATTAGGACTATAGAATTAGAGGATAAATAAGCATTTGATCTATTAGTGTAGACAAATAAATTATGCTATTTTTCTGATGAGTTGAGACTCTTCTGTGTAATTAGGCAAAAGAAATTCACGCTTAGTAATAAAAAATTAGAGAGATAGTAAAAGTCATTTAACAATTGACATTTATTTCCACTGGAGGATAGAACGGTACCATTAGGGGTTGAATTACAAAAGTAGCTAAAGATTACAGTCTTGAACAAGTAAAAAAAAACTCATTAATTATCACTTAACCAGCTATTTTAATAATGCCTCCTTCCCAATGCATTCAACATCGACTGTATGCAATTGTTGCCACAATTTTTCATGACACTTTATGACCTATTAGGTTTTTAATTTGTTAACCTGTTTTCTTCAGTGACTTTTATTATCTAAGTCTCTGCTGAAATCTGCCCCAAGATCCTATTTAGAGATAGAAGGGCATTTTGATGAAGTTTAACTCTCCTATCTAATTTTGGAGATGGGATTGTTTTATGTTAATCTAGTAAATTGCTATGTGGACATGAGCTAGAAAAGTTCTGTTGCAGGACCAGATCTTTTGTTGATGTGGGTTTAGACTGAGGTGAGGATAGATAACAAAAACCACCCCCAAAAACAGTGATAACTTGAAGTCAACATGTTCTCACTTCATAAATACTGTCTATATGTAAGTGACCCAATACAATGTGCAGAAAGTGGAGACCTATAAATTGGGTCAGGGACAGAAGCTTGTTTCATCACTTTATATGCTTTGAACTACAGGCAGTTCTCAACTTATGACCACAATTGAGCCCAACATTTCTGTTGCTAAATGAAATAGTTGTTAAGTGAATTTTGACCCATTTTATTACTTTTCTTCCCACATTTGTTAAGTGAACCACTGCGGTTGTTAAGTTAGTCATGTGGTTGTTAAGTGAATCTGGCTTCCCCATTGACTTTGCTTGTCAAAATATCACAAAACATGGCTACATTACCTCGGGACTCTGCAACTGTCATAAATTTGAGTCAGTTGCCAGCATCTGAATTTTGATCAAATGGCCATGGAGATGCTGCAACAGTCATAAGTGTTAAAAACAGTCATAAGTCACTTTTTTCAGTGCCATTGTAATTTCAAATGGTTACTAAATGAACTGTTGTAAGTGGAGAACTACCTTTAGTGTCTATGAAACTACAAACTGAATCTCAAGTTTGCAATAAAGAAAGTTAAGAGTCTTCATCATATAATCTCTAAGAGTCACATACCTACTGATTGTATTTACTAAAAAGGAAATTTGGTATTTTTGCGGGTGGAAATCCCAGTCAATTTAATATTACATTAAACTGATGAAGAAGAATCTTTGCTTTGCACAAGAGATCATTTAGCTTTTAAGTAGTGTACCCAAAAGCAAAAAAGGAACAGAGATATTTAGATAGATATTGCTAATTTCATAATGAATTTTTAACATAATATCTTGAGCAAAAAAACATTGCTCTTGGTAGCTTCCTCATTTTTCCCAGAATATATAAAATAGTAATCTCCTAAGTATAGCCATGTTTCAATAATAGGTAAAATTGCCAAGTCCCATTTTGAATGGAAAAGAATTTTATTGATTTGCGTGCAGAAAGTGAATTCCATTATCTGTTTCTTGACAGAGAGGAAGGACTGGTTATAAGGACACGGCAGTTCTTATATCACCTTTTCCCCCAAAGAATTTTCCAGCCTAGTTAAGGCAGTTACACAAGTGGCATTTGAGATGTTCCTTCAAGTTTACTTGCATTGCTGAAATAAATGTTCTATTAAAGGCAAAGCCTCAACTCAGGCGGTTTCATTTTAGAATTGTCATATGCTTGTGAGGAAGAAAAATAACAATCTTATTTCTAGTTAGCAATGAATCCATATTTCATTAAGGCTAGTTGCTTGTCAAATGTGCTGCTATGAATAAAAATCTAGAGGTCTCCTTGTTGTACCTCTTCTACTACTTTAAATCTACGTGAGTTTGGAAACCTGTTCACCGGTTTTTACATTATTGCTTCTGACCAATGTGACGATTCAATTTGCATTCTTGAACTCTTTTCAGGTGTATTATGATTTCAGCTTTTTTAAAGAGTTCAACTCTTGGATCATTTTCTATCCCTACAATCCCCCCACTGAGGATTATATAAACATTTGTAACTTCTTTCTTTATCTCATTTGATCTCCAAGTATTGAAATTTAATGTTCATATTATTTTGACAAGTGGCATTTTTGAAATGAGTGGTTTTTTGGTTAGGTTAGTTTACTTTTGTTTGCTTTAGTCTGAGCCAGAGTTATATTAATGGGATGCAATAGACCAGCTTTGCAAATGTAATGCCCTCTGTATATATTCCCAAGAAACATGGCCCAGGCAGTTTCATCATTCATCCTAGAGACTGCTTACTTATTCCATGAACTTTCTAAAAATACAATGATGTATAATAGATGTCCATGGGAAATTATAGGATTTTATTGAGTGTTCAGTTATGACATTTTGATATATTTACTTTATTTTTATTCTTTCATCCAAGCATTATATCTAAAATCATGATGGGCTACTAAATCTCATATTGTTCACTGGCCTAAGCAAAAACCTGGGGTATGTTGTGATCATGACATGTTAAGTAAAGACAGTAATATGTCACTTGATTTTAGCATTCTGTATCAGTGAAGGATTTGTGTAATTTGTGACATGCAGATCTATGATTCTATATATATATATATATATATATATATATATATATATATATATATATATGTATATGTATATGTATATGTATATGTATATGTATATGTATATGTATATGTATATGTATATGTATATGTATATGTATATATATATATATATATATATATATATATATATATATATATATATATATATATATATATATGATTCAAGATATATATATCTTGTATTATTAGTCAAATAACTATTTATGCAATTATAGTCTTGGACCTCCAATCACTGAATTATATGATCCATTTAATAGTATATAAATTGGTTATGGAGGGAGGGAAGGAAAGAGAGAAAGAGAAAGAGGGAGAGAAAAAGATTTATAAAGAAATGTTGCTTATCAATCTACCCATGTTCGGAAATTCTATTATGATTCCAAAATACATTCATTATGGTTTTTTTTTAAAATAAATATGCATATATATATATATATATATATATATATATATATATATATATATATATATATATATATATATATATATATATATATATATATATATATATATATATATATATATATATATATATATATATATATATATATATATATATATATATATATATATATATATATATATATATTCATTTTTGTGCATACCGTATTTTCACGACCAAAAGCCGCACCGGATTAAAAGCCGCAGTATCAATTAACGTTAATTTTTTTAACTTTTTCCACATATAAAGCGCACCGGGTTATAAGCCGCACATTTCCCGACGCTTCTGGACATCGCGAGGAGCGGCACGAGGGTTCTTGGCGCTCCGGGGGGCGCCGAGGGCGGCTGGGAGGGGCGCGCGGCTTGGTTTCTCCTCCCTGGACGTCGCAGCGGCGGCCCCGGGCTCACCGATCTCTGTGTTTTTCGCATCGGGGCATGCTCTTGCAGCGCGCCCCGATGCGAAAGGCACTGGGATCGGTGAGTTTGGGGCTGCTGCTGCAGCGTCCAGGGAGGAGAAACCAAGCCGCGCGCCTCTCCCAGCTGCTTTCGGTGCTTCCTGGAGCGCCGGGAGCCACAGATGTCCAGAAGCGGCTTTTGGGGCTGGTGGGGATTGGATTTCCGGCTCGGTGGCCCCTGTCGCTTCTGGACGTTGTGGGGAGCCGAGGAGAGTGTGGGGGGGAGCGCGCGGCGGTTCTTGGCGCTCTGGGAGGCGGGAGAGGCGCGCGGTTTGATTTCTCCTCCCTGGACGTCGCCCGATCTCTGTGTTTTTCGCATCGGGGCGTGCTGCAAGAGCATGCCCCGATGCGAAAAACACGGGGATCGGCGCGCCCGGGGCCGCCGCCGCGACGCCCAGGGAGGAGAAACCAAACCGCGCGCCTCTCCCGCCTCCCAGAGCGCCAAGAACCGCCGCGCGCTCCCCCCCACACTCTCCTCGGCTCCCCACAACGTCCAGAAGCGACAGGGGCCACCGAGCCGGAAATCCAATCCCCACCAGCCCCAAAAGCCGCCTCTGGACATCTATTGCAGTCGCGAGGAGCAAAGCAGCTGGGAGATCTTTTTCCACATATAAAGCGCACCGGGTTATAAGCCGCACTGCCGATTTTGGATCAAAATTTAGGATTTTTAGTGCGGCTTATGGTCGTGAAAATACGGTAGTCTTACACAAAAAGTAATCATATGTAAAGATAGCTTTCCATAGCACTCTTCTAATTGTCCATTAATCTCAGCACAAATAAAATTTCTGGTACTAATCAAATATTAAGTTTTTAAAATTCTTTCCATCATTGTGTATATTTGAACCCAAAATTTTCTGGCCTTTTTTTACAAGTATACCACATGATACAGTGACCTTTTGTCCACATTTCCAGTATAAATTTTAAGTAGCTTTATAGCTACTATACAATTTTTCTGAACTCATGTAGCAATCATTTTATCTCTTGTGTTAAAACAAATACTGTCTAACAAAAAAGTAAAATGTATGAACTTTTAACCACATTTTTCTCACAGTTTATCAATACACTATGTCCATAGTTCTTTATCATGCATTCTTTCACGTATTCTTTTGTTTTACAGTTGAATAAAAGTTTATATATTTTAGCAATTACATGTTCATCTTTTTACAGAATTTAAATACAAAGTCTGCCTTCTGCTTTTCAGTTCCAAAGGTCATATCTACCTTAAATCTTTCTCTTCATTGTACATACAAAAACCATTGAAAATTAAATCCCTTACAGGCAGCTGTTCTTTTAATTTCATTTTATATTCTCCATGCTCTTGTCTTAAAAACCTCTCAATAGGTTAGCCTCTTTGCTTGCTGTTCTTTTTTCTTCTATAAAATGCTTCTTGTGCTGAGATCCCTGAAGACGTTTTTGGACACAGTCTGGGTTTATATCTATTCCACATTCTCAGCATGATGGTTCTCATATAATTATTCTTAAGATCTACATTAACCTTAAGTTTATCATACCAAAAAAGAAACCCAGGCCATCCAAATCTCAGATTGTGCTCTTCTAATTTTAAAATTCTCTTACACCTCAGGAGACCCTGGCTCTCATCCAAATCAAATAGCAGGTTGCAAAATACAAAATCAAGTTAGGCAATTCAACTCTTCCTTGTTGCTTTGCGTCTGTGCTGCTCCATTCCGCACACATACAGCAAGAGTTCTATAAAGGTGTTTATTCAACACCAAACAGGTCCTCAGAAAGCACCCACGATGTGCAGGTTTGGATTCTGAGCTCAGCATGGCAAGAGTCACTGGGTAAACCGAGTCCATTGCTTTACATCAGTGGGTCTCAACCTTCCTAATGCCGCGACTCTTTAATACAGTTCCTCATGTTGTGGTGACCCCCAACCATAAAATTACTTTATGTTTTGCGATGGTCTTAGGTGACCCCTGTGAAAGGGTTGTTCGACCCCCAAAGGGGTCCCGACCCACAGGTTGAGACCTGCTGGTTTACACACAGAGTCCAACAAAACAAGTCAAATGGGTCAGGATACATGGCATGAAGACACAAGGCACGAAACTGGGCACGTTTCTGCAGCAACATTCAATTCCTCGGGGTGGGATTAAGTAGGTGCCACTAGTGCGACTCTTCACGAGATTCCTCCTCACAAATAATCCAGCTGACTGGCATTGTGCCTGTCTCCTTTGCCCTACATGACCTTGGGAGGAAGGGATGCAGTGGCTCAGTGGCTAAGACATTGAGCTTGTCGATCAGAAAGGTCGGCAGTTTGGCAGTTTGAACCCCCAGTGCCGTGTAACAGAATGAGCTCCCATTACTTGTCCCAGCTTCTGCCAACCTAGCAGTTGGAAAGCACGTAAAAAATGCAAGTAGAAAAATAGGGACCACTTTGGTGGGAAGGCAACAGTATTCCCTGCGCCTTTGGCATTTACTCATGCCACACGATCACGGAGACGTCTTCAGACAGCTCTGGCTCTTCGGCTTTGAAACGGATATGATCAACGCCCCCTAGAGTTGGGAACGACTAGCACATACAGTATGTGCGAGGGGAACATTTACCTTTTACGTGACCTTGGATCAGGAGGACAGGTGGATTTCACTTCCTTCTCATTGCTAATGGGTGGCAGCTGCTCCTGATCCTTACCTGGAGCCTCCTGGCTATCTTAACTGCAGCTGCAGCTTGCCTCGCTTAGCCTCAACCTGTGGCTCATCCAGTCCACCCAGCTGCGGTTTCTCTGTCAGGCTAGCGCTCTCCCAGCCCCGATCCAGACCATCGCTCAGCTCCGGGTTGTCCTCTGCTCACTCAAACCCATCCGTCTCCTCCTCCAAACACGTTTCTGGAGAGGGGTCCAGAGGCAGATCCATGACAGCATCTTGGAGTATTTTATATTTAACCTTTTTTTTAAAAAAATTATGTTGCCATACAAACTTCAATAGATCTTTCTGCTATTGCTTAAATGATATATAAGATGTCAGAATATGTAGTGTTTGAAACAAAAACATCATTCCTGGCAAGGGATTCATCTTTATAACAGGAATGTTATAAACTAAAATTACAAAAATGGTAATTGTAATGTTACCTTGTTAAAAAAAAACTTAGCATCCATAAAGAAGCTTATATCATGATTTGAGGAGGGAGTTATTGCTTTTAAATTGGGGAATGGAGTAGGCTATGGCACTAGTACTAGGTACTAGTAATACTCATTAGTGCATAGTCCATTATCACCAGACTTTGATACTATTTGCAAGTACCGTAGTTTTTTCACTCAATACCAAAAGATGCTCAGCACGGGCACATTTTTATGTTAATCTCTGCAATACTGAATCATAATTTTACAAGGTACTTATGCAGATTTATTTCACACTTAGGACCGATAATTGTGAATAAACTATTCTAGAGAAATATTGTCATGGAATATGGTTTGTAAACCTTAGATAGAGGGTTTTTCTTTAGAAGGCATTGTGCCAGACTGGCAATGATGACTTCAAAATTAAGAAGGGTGATTGTCCATTGTACAGTTTGATGCTTATATATCTGTGAGCTTTCCATCACTTCTGGTAGATAATTTGCAGTATATTTGGGGCAGTTTGCAGATTAAGAAGTTGTTTAATAAAGTTGTTCATTTATTAAATTCTGAGGAATGGTGAAATACAAAAATGCATATTCTCTTCCCTTTGTTATTTGTTACTTTTTTCCAATAGAATATGTAGGTAAAAATGCGTCAAACTCAAATTGATTAAAGGGGTTTTTTTCCCCTCCCCTTTGCTAGAAGGGATTTAAAAAAAAAAATTAAAAAAAGCTTTGTAAAAGAAATAACATCATTTGCTTCGATTTATATTAGTCAGTTGAAGAGGATGCTGGCTGGATGATTCTGCAAGTTGAAATCTACACATCTTATAGATGCCAAGGTTGAGAACACTGCCATAGTGTCTCTTTATCATAAAGAATTGGTTTCAGCAATGGGAGCATTAATTAGGCTATATTAGAGCGACTTGTGTGTGTTTCGTAAAATATGCTTTATTTTAAAATTAGGGCTTCCTGTTGCAGCTGTTCCAGGAGCGCTGAGTCCTTTGGGGATTCCAAATGCGGCGGCAGCAGCTGGCCGTGTGGGTATGCCTGGAGTTTCAACTGGTGGCAATACAGTCCTTTTGGTTAGCAATTTAAATGAAGAGGTTAGTGTATCTTACTCTCTCTTCAGCATTCTTTTTTCTTTAAATCATGCTTCATTCTTTTTTAAATTCTTATGTATGTTCTTATTTTGAGCTTGCTTCCATATCTTAAGATTTTATTTATTCATGTTACTTCAGATTGAGTTATGGCTGGATTCCAGTATGTTCTATATTGTTAAATCCTTTTGATTTTAGAGGTATAGCCTTTTTAAAATAACCCTTTCCTACTTGGCTACCTACGTTTCATTTTAAAAAAAAACCTAGAGAGAGTAAACACTGCATGTTCTGCATATTTTTTTAGCTTATTTTGTAGCTCTGAGTGTGCTCCATTTTGAAATATAGAATTTAATAAAACTGCTATTTTTGTTGTTATCGTTGTTCCTTTGCTTATTCATTTCATGCTTACACATCTCTGCTCTTTTTGTTGTATTAATGTATGTGAAAAACTCTAACAAATTTTTCTTTGAAGGTTCCTCCCAGCGATCTTGATGCCGCACTCTTCAATCTCTCTTAGTAATTTTTCTTTTCTTTTGCGGTTGCTATTCATTTTGTCTCCTTTTTAGAACACCTTTGTTTTATTATTTCCTTAACTCTGAAGTCTTGAGTTACTTTCAGTTTTGCATTTTATTGCCTTGGATCTTTACTTTGACTTGCTGTGGGAGCTGGTATGAAATGTGGGATAGTTTGTATTGGTTTGTCTACTTTTGACTATGTGTTCCATTTGACTGGCCTCTGTTTTAATATTGAACCATTCTACTTCTCTCATTTTCGTCATTCATAGTCTTGCGTGTTAAAATGCTTGAATCAGAGTGCCATTTGAAAGACTTCTCCCTGCATTTCATAACCAGACATGCTTATGCAGTTAAAGTTTAGAGGATTTTTTTTCCCTTTAAGTTTCTATTGCATGTTTTTTTCATGTTCTATTGAAATGTAATTTACTGTATGATATGGATGTACTTTACCCATATTTTGTCTTGGGTGACTACATTTTACTCAGTTTTTTCTTGTACAATACATAAACCAACCATTTTCTGACCAAATTCCTGCATTTCCTATGTACTGACCTATATTTTATTTTTTTTTGTTCCCCACTTCCTTATTTTTCTTCTGCATTGCTGTTTCCCTTCCCCATTTCATCTTCTCCCTGTGTGCTCACCTAC
The DNA here is from genome assembly GCF_051295495.1 of Thamnophis sirtalis. NCBI lineage: Eukaryota > Metazoa > Chordata > Lepidosauria > Squamata > Natricidae > Thamnophis > Thamnophis sirtalis. The sequence continues at coordinate 8,828,223 of NW_028261387.1, forward strand.
CCTTTCCCTGTCTCTTCCCAAATTCCCACACCCTCCCCTATCCTATCCTTTGCATTCCTTGTCTACACCCCTGTCTCCATCCCCTATGTTCTTGCTTCTGTGCTTGAACAAAATGTTCCTCGGACCAACTTGCCCCAATTAACCGCCTTGAACCATGATCCATGACCACCTCACCATTCTGCGGGAACCACCCTTCGTTATGGATGATCTGTTCATCTCCGCTCTTCCTCGACTCTTCTCTCTTCTTGTCTTATGCTGCTTGCTCTTCTCTCCTTCTAAAGATGGTTACGCCCCAAAGTCTGTTTACCCTCTTCGGTATGTTATCGTTAGCACTATACTTTTATTATTGATTTAATTATTTGTTTCACCTTAATTCTTATTTATAGCTAGCAGTTTGGCTTAAAGTTGAACAGTAAATCTTTTGCTATTTTTCTTTTGCTATTTTTAAACTCCATAGATGCAAACTTTTCTTTTAATGCATGTGATTTTATTTTGCATGGTCTTTTATTTAAAACCATTCTCATAGCTTTGAGGGTATATCAAAAATGTCTTCCTTTTTTCAAAATTCACCTATTCAAAATCTTGTTCTTCTTATTCATTTGTGTGAATGCTGGAAGAAGTGAGAGATCTGTCCGAATGTTTCATTGATGTTTCAACGTATTCTGTTTAGCTATATTTAAAATACTGTTTCTTTTGGGTTACTTTTCTAATCCTAAAAAGGTGTTTATGGGGATGTACAACGTGTGAAGATTTTGTACAATAAGAAAGACAGTGCTCTTATACAGATGGCTGATGGAAACCAGTCACAGCTTGGTGAGATTAACATGTTTTTTTTTTCTCTCTTCCATTTCATTCTTGGTTTTCAGTATTTCTTAAAATTGTTTGGGAAACTGTTCATATGTCACAGTTTGTAATACCACAAGATTTCTGTTGGGGTGAATAAAGTCTGTAAAGTTGCCTCATACGTTCTACAGATAGATATTTTTTTTCTGAACATGAGGCTTTTCAATCGGACAGTACAATGTCAGGATTCAAATTTACTTTTCAGTGGATGCAGCTACAGACTTTTTTTCTGGATGTTTCGGTTTTTCAGATCTCAACTCTCTGTACCTATGAGGTAATTTATTAATTGCAAAGCTGCACCTGTGATGGATGGATAGTTAAATAACAGAATATTGCAGATTCATGCTCTTTTCTTCCGAGGTTGCATTAACAATAATTTTATCTTTAAGAAAGGGAATGAGACTAATGAGAGTAATTCATTAATTTACCTACTTATGTTAAACATAATCTTATTTATAAGAAGTGGAAGGAGAGTAATTTTTTTATGTACATGTCATGTTATATAATTCTTTTTGATTCTGCTCCAAAATGCACCAACTTACAAAAATGCATTTACTGTTTGAATAAAATAAAGTTCTGAAACATGTCTTTTTAGATTTGTATCATAAAATTGATCTGCCTAATTACTGGTAGAAATTAAATCGTCTGATTTTTACATTAAATAAGTCATTTTTTTCCCTTTTTCTTTACTGAATATACAGTGATGTGAATGAAACTTAGAAATTAGTTTTGATTTTAAGTAGAAATTCATTGAAATTCAGTAATAATTCAACAAAAAAAAGAGTTCTAGACAGCCGTGGAAAATTTGGAATGTAAAATGACAGAGACATCAACCTTCCTGCCTGCAAGGGCTTGCTTATTGAATGCCCTTTTCAAATAGGAAGGCCAGGCTTCTTTGTTAATCTCTTTTCAGTACTAGGCATTTTAAGACATTCCTTTTTTCCAAGGATTTCTATATTATGTTACTTTGATTGAGATTAGATATCACTATCCACTGGAATCGTAAATACTAAATTTAATTATTTTATTTTAGAGTTCATGGGTAGTCTAGAAGATACATGAAAAATAGGTAGGTAGGTAGATGATAGGTAGATAGATAGGTGATAGGTAGATGGTTGGTTGGTTGGTTGGTTGGTTGGTTGGTTGGTAGGTAGGTAGGTAGGTAGGTAGGTAGGTAGGTAGGTAGGTAGGTAGATGATAGATAGATAGGATAGATAGATAGATAGATAGATAGATAGATAGATAGATAGATTGAATATACTATGCTATTTTTATTATTTAAATTGTTTTTCTATTAGTTTTTTAAAATTTTAAAAACTACTCTGAGAAATCTCCAGTATTTCAAATAACTTTGATATTGGGCAGATGAAAAGAAATTGCATCTTTTTTCATGTCTTCATTTAATAAAACAAAGAGCCACTAGAGGCTCATTTTAAAAACAATAACGATATCAAAAAGTTATATTATTAAATTGTTATAAGGACTAAAGCACATAATCTTCATTATTTTTGTTTAGCTATGAGCCATCTTAATGGGCAGAAAATGTATGGCAAGATTATTCGTGTCACTCTTTCCAAACATCAAACAGTTCAGCTACCTCGAGAAGGTCTCGATGACCAAGGCTTAACAAAAGATTTTGGCAATTCACCTCTTCATCGTTTCAAGAAGCCTGGTTCGAAAAACTTTCAAAATATTTTTCCTCCATCTGCAACTCTTCATTTATCTAATATTCCGTAAGTCTTGGCTAGAAAATTCCTTGAAAAATTCATGTAAAAGCCAAATGTAGCTTTTAATTCTTTCTTGTTTCTCTTCTCTCTTTTACTTCTTTTTCTAGACCGTCAGTATCGGAAGATGACCTGCGCATGTTGTTTGGTAATACTGGAGGCACTGTGAAAGCATTTAAATTTTTTCAGTAAGCACATTTTCTTTGAAACTTCATTTAAAATGAGGTAGCAGCTGTCCTTGGTAAGAATAGGTTTTATATTAAAACTTCCTTGTATTGTTTTCGTATCTAATTTCATTGCTTTGTTCCAGAAGAGATCACAAGATGGCCCTTCTTCAGATGTCAACAGTAGAAGAAGCTATCCAGGCTTTGATTGATCTGCATAATTACAATCTTGGAGAAAATCATCATCTGAGAGTTTCTTTTTCCAAATCAACCATTTGAAGTGAGATATCAAAATAATAAGGTTGTATCACATTGTTTAGTGTTGTCATCTATGACTGTTCGGGAAAGCGGGGACCAGAGATGGACATCTGTTTTTCATGCTGTTATCATTCCTTGATTGTTTATGTATAAATGAAATGAAAAAGGATTTGCAAGGAAGAAGCAGTGATATTATCTGCTGGTTTTGCATATGTTTATGAAACCATTTTGTTTAAAGGGGATTCTGAGGAAATCCCATAGTTTTTCAACTTAGTTAACATACGTGCCTTAAAGAAGGAAAACTTAGAGTTGCATTTACTAGTTAAAAATTTGGTTGTTTGGGGCACATTATATGGGAATTAATAGGTGCAGTCCAGTGAATGTTAGGCTTGCATTTATTCCATTGAAATCCAAGAATTAGAACATTGATTTCAGGGGGAATTTGTTGCACCTAACTTCTGCAGGATTATGCCAAATATGTATTAGGCAAGAGTGTGTAAAAAGGGTTAAGCTTTTTTCTGTTTGGGATTTATCAGTTTTCCATGAAACATTTAAAAAACAAAATCAGTTGCTCTTCTCCAAGAGAAACTCAGCATATTATTTTTTCTCTCAGTAAAAATGGCCTTTGTATTTCAGATTTAGTTTAGTTGAAAATATAGGCTTTAGTCAGAACTACAAAGATGCAAAGAGTTAATTTCTTTGAAAGTCTGAAAGTGATTCTTTTGTTTTTTTGTTAGTTCCTGTGGCTTTTAGCCTCAGTGAAAAAAGTTGTATAAAGTCTTAACCTTTTTGTAAACACACTCTGGGGCGAATCATATAAATGTTGGCACTAAGTAATGTCTTGTTTGTGGCTGAATATTTTTTGTAGATGTTTTTTGAAGTTGACATAACTTACATGCATTTAAATATATATTGCCATTTTTAGTTAGTAATTACAATTTGAAATATGGTTGTGGATTTCTGAGCATGTTCAGACTGATCTAGCTAGTTCAGGAGTTGGTGCATGTATTTCAAGGATGAAGAAAATGTATTGCAAACTTTTGCAGAAAGATTAATAATTTTTTGGCAGTTTTCTTTATAAAAAAACAAAAACAAAACTGACAACCAGGTGGGACCAAAGTTTATGTGCCTTTAGTCTTAATTTACCTTGCATTGTAATATTCAGTTTTAATAAATCTCTTCAAAATATTTTATATCTAGAAATGGATCTGCCTTTACTATAAACATGGCTCAGAATCTACAGGAAAAAAAAGTTCATTGGAAACAGTTCCTCTATCAATCTGGGCTGTTTTACTGATTCTGTTCAAATGACCAATACTTTTTGCAATTGATGTATTTAGTTCCAAGAGTCATAGATTATGTGTTATCTATGTAGAAAAAGGTCATGTATATTTTCTATTAGTTGAGTTTTTACATCTTTAGAAATGTAATATTTCAGTATAGTTTGAAAGCGGCACAATTAAAAATTAATTTTCTAACAAAGTTGGGAGGTTTGATGGTTGTTTAATTTCTTCTTATGTGTACGCTGCTTGCCTCTGTAGCATGCTCAATAAACACTTCTGTAGCTCTGTATTCACCTCTTCTGTCTTTCTCTGCTGCCTTTTCTCTCTTTTCTTCTTTTTTCCCCACTTCCACTGTGCTTTTGAATTCATGTTTATTCTCTGTCAGGGTGGGAAAAGCATAATAATCTGATTTTTTAAACTTCTGAATTTATGATCTATAAAAACCAAATGCTGTGCAAAGAAATAATACTTTGGACAGCATACACACTTTATTTATTTGGAAGTCTAACCACTTCGCTTATAGAAATGGATATTAAACATTTCCCACCCTGTTATATAATCTATAGCTTTAAAAACATAACTTTTTATCGTAGCTTGTAAGTTCTATCTTTTTTTTGTTTTTAAGATAGATTTATGCAGTAATTAACTTTTCAGATTTGCCATGCTTCTGCTGCAGTTTCATCTTCCATTTTCTGTGTCTGCTAAAAAAGCCTTTCCACTAATCACAGGTATTACGTGGGTTAAACAAAACTGTCAAATTGCTCAATGGAGGGAGGGGAAGGAGAAGAAAAAACGGAGGACAAACCTTGTCAGCTGCTAAATACAACTAAAAGGTGCTGAATATGTTATCCTACTAGTTTTACACTAGTTCAAATTCTAATTGTATATACATCCCCAATTATTTTTATGAGAACTATATTTAACAATTTATTTTAAAGCTTGACTTTTGCCTTTTTATCTGATCTAAATCTCAGTACACAATCATGTATGATTGGGATGTATTAATTTCGCTGGAGTTTAGCTTACAATTTCATACTAAAAATGAAACACATTCATGTTTACGCAACATCAATGACTTTTTTGAGGCTCTTCAGGAAACTTGAACTAATAATTTAAATTCAAACATCATTTTAATGAATCATTTTACATGAACTCAAAGACAATATCAAGGACTTTTAAACCTAATTATTCCCTAGGTACATGCCAGAACTCATTCACTTGTGTAGGAAGATATAATCCCAATTAATAACTTAGCCAGTCTTCATATATGCCTGTCAACAGAATTTGAGGAACAGGGGGGGAAATAATAAATTCCCTTCACCAAAAATGATGCAATATTTGCAGTTAAATATCTACATTAAAAGTGTTATATACTTCGGGGTTTATTTTTTACCTTTCAAAAACAAGATTAGGTGATTTATAATAAAAAGCAGACATTAATGTAAACTGCACATAATTTTCAAAGAATGTAGTATAAAAGGTATCTTTTGTCATTTAACGTATTTGGAAAAGCAGCTCTCACACAACAAACTGCTTTGCATTATGCAGTAGACTGACTTGATTGCTTATAGGACAAAAAGACAAGTGGTGTACTGCAGAGTCACTTAGCTTTGAAAGTGGATGTGGATGTGGGGTGAACCCATGGCATTCATTCTGCAGTATTCCTCTTAGGCGCACACACTGCAAAAGTGCCCAAGGCTGTAAAAACTGGAGATGGATTTCTGGAGTAAAAAGCCCACAGTATATATGATTTCTGTTACCTTCCACTTTTGATTCCTACTGTTTCAGCATTTTTACTGGACTGTGTTCTTTTATTAAAAAAAATGGGTTTCATATTTATATTTATCTTTCTTGAAACATAAAAATAAAATAGATAAGCATCTGGAACTAGGATTTTGGAATTTAACAGAAGACTTAAGTGTGCCAAGAATGTCCCTCTACGGGAGTTCCTGATTCATCATGCTGAAAACTTTTGCTTTCAGAAGGTTTAAACAAAAAGCATAAGAGAACCAACTGTGGTTTCATTTATTCTAACCAATAGGAAGAACCCCTAATAAAAGAAATGGAAGTAGCTGGAACAGTTGAAGGAAAATTAAAACTGAAAGTGGCCCAACATATTACATATTATATAAGATTATGTGCCCTGAACTGATGGAGTTCCTAAAAAATTACCAATCGCAGTAGCAAATCATTTCAATGAAGAGGGAAAAAATGAAAACAGTAGAAAATGTTAAAAGTGTAATAAAAGTTTTGAAAGCAAAGAGTGTACAGAAGAAGAAAGATCAACAAATCATGACACAGGAAGCCAAGAATTATAGAAAATGATGATAGAATAGTTACAGTCCAGCAGCGGAGGCCAAGAACAATGGCAACAGAGCAAAATGTCATCAGAAATGTTCAGAATATAATTAAAAATCGTAAGTATAATAATAAGCCAGTACATCAGTTGCTTAATAAAGACAATGTAACACAAATAGGCAGCAAAGAAAAGCTAGAACTATTGCTTAATAAATTTGCATGTGTTACAAAATTGGATGGGATAATAAAGCAAAAGTAAAAAAGTGTTGGAGATAAGGACTGAATGAGTTTAATAGAGAAAAGGCAACATTATTCATTTAGACATATGGTTACACAGAACGGGATATCTAGCTGGACAAGAGTACTTTGTGGAAAAGATGTTGAAGGGTAGTTGATTAAAAATTAAGTAGGTGTCATCAGTGTAATACTGCCAATTGTAAATTTAGCTGAATGAACAATATTCCCAAATTACAGGAAATCATCGTTCCACTTTATTTTCCATTGGCTAGACATCAGCTCAAGTATTATGGCAGTTCTGGCAGTTTAAGAAGAATTCAAACATTGGAATCTAATTCGTAGAAGGAAAGTTGAGAATAATTGGGGTGAAGGAAACAAAGCCATGTGAAGAGAGATTGAAGAAACTCAGCATGTTGAATTTTGAGAGGCCTAAAAAGAGAATATAATACAAGTCTTCAAATATCTGAGAAAATACCACACAGGATGTCAAGATCTATCCTCAGTAGTTCCAGAGTGCAGAACATGAAATTTTGCATTGGATGTGCTTCATTTGGGGGGGGGGGGTGTCACAACAGGTGATTGTGTTTCCCTGAAAGTTGTGGTTTGACTTTAGAAAACAGAACTGTTTTGGAACTTGGGAAAAAAACCTTCGCTCTCTCACTTTTCTTCCTATGACTACAAGAATAAATAGGATGTTTGTTCAGGCTCACTTCCAGCAACCACTGAAACTTTGGAGAAATCAGCCCTTATTTTATTTTTAATCATATAATATTTTCTAGAAATTGTACGGAAACAAAATGCCTACGACATTTGATATGCTCCTGAGAAATACTGATACAAGAGAATGTGAAGTGAGATCAGCTTTTTAACTTTTTCACTTCTATCATCCTTTCAGGTATCTTAAGAAGTGCAGTCAGGCAGAAAGTGAATTTTAATTAGCCCACAAACTTAAATATTTCTTTCAAAAATCTGTTAAAACCTCATAATCTTTTAATGTACATTGCCCAAACTTTATATTCAAAAACCCAGATTATCTCAACCTGAATATTTACATGGAGATTCCATCTGAAAATTTATTTATCATATCCAATGTTTTACTCTTTAGCTTCGCTGTTTGGTTGCCTAAAATAGGTCTGCAGTTCCTGCTTCATGGAATGAGAAAATGAGTAAAAGAAAGAAGTGTTTCTATCAGAGAGAGAGAGAGGGAGAGAGAGAGGGAGGGAGGGAGAGAGATTGGATTAAGGAAGTACCCAGTGTTTTCTAATGCTGGCTGTTTTTTCAGTTATATTCTAAAATATTGAGGAGAAAAATGAAAACACAGGCATCATTTCTCATCAAAATAGGGAGGCAGGTATTTGAATTCCCAAAGGGACAGAACTATACCAAACAGACAAACCAATATCCTTGAGTGTGTATTTCGTGTACAATGAACCATGGACGTAACTGCACGAGCATTTTGAAATTTTACCATGTTATCTGAAGATGCAGTTTTGAAGGGCAAGAGATGTTCTACCTGGCAACCATTGCCCAATCTCTGCAGATTTTGGTGTTGGCTGTCCAAAACTAGAGAAGCAAAAGCTTTACTCTGCCTTACTAAGCTAACAAAAGGAACCTTTCTCTACCACTGGTCGAATCAATACACTAATCTCTGTAGAGTCTCAATAGCTTGGAATCAGGACTCTTATCTATTGCTGGGAATGAAATGTCCATCAGATGGTGCTAATGCTTGCTCTACACTTAAGGATTTTGGTCAATGCATAACTCCAATGTAAGTTTGACACACACACCCCCAAAGGCTTTTGGGGGGATCATCCAAGGTTTTTTTCTAACAAACAAATTGCACAACTTGCCCTATTAAGGCAAACTCTCACGGCAAGAATGACTGAAGTATAGAATCTGCCTTGACCCTCCCTCTCCACTCCTGGGTATTGAGGAGGCACCTTGAGTGCCTTGCCATGTTGATAGATGGAGTTCCACTGCATAAGGACTGCCAGGGCAATCAAATGCAACTTGATTCATACTTGATATGTTTCATTCACACAATAACTGTCTATGTCAGTATTAACACATGGTCTGGTTCCTCTTGGTCTATCCATTACTATCCATTTTGGATTCCGATAAGAGTACCACAGGAGGCAGATCCTTTTCTTCCTGACTTTTACTTTCAGCCTCCTGGATTGCTAACAGAGAGCAGAAACCTAAATGAGTGCCATTTAGCACCATTAGCTCCTCCAAATGCTGCTAAAAGCCCTTCCCCAAATACCGAAGCCATTCTCCCACCTCACCAACATAATAACTGGGGTCACCATAGCTGCTGCAGGAAGGCTAGGCCAATTATTGCATTCAGTAGTCATTAATTGCAAGAGACTTAGACCATAATGTTGAAATAACATTTTTTGAAACAAAACGAAATACTTTAAAAGGCATGCTTCGTTTCATCTTCAAAACAAAATATTTGAAATGTGGATTTCGGATCACAAAACACTCAAAATGCTTTCATGTTTTAATTATTTTGCACACCTCTTCCAGTTGCTCCCCATCACTTGATAAATGTAAACAGATTGTGGACAGTTACGCTTTAAAAAATGTGGATTACACAGAGAATTTGACTCATTGACCTAAATAGTCTCTTTTTAACACTGATTGTATCGGTCAAATGTACTCATACTGAATATACAAATAAAAGGTTACTAAATGTAACTTATTTACATACTAGCTACCAATCACAGTATTCCCTTTCATAGTGCAATAAACTTTAGGGACAACCCCCCCCCCCTCCATAGAGATAAACATTTAGGAAATCTGACTTAAATCCTTCACAGTCCTTTCTGTACAGTAATATTCTTGCAAGGCACTCTGTCTTCTTCCAAATCTATGCACTGGTTCACACGTTACATTTCTCCATCTCTTTTTGATAATCTTGTCACTCCATCCAAAAGCAACTTATTATGTTCATTTTGCAGTTTGATCCTTATTGTTCTTTATTCACCGTATTATTCTTCACCAATCTGTTCTTGTTTTACCATCAAGTCTTACTAATCCATTCCCGCTGTATTCAAGTTTCCTTCCTTCCAGCAATTTTCCCTTCTTTCAACATTGCTATGCAACGGACTACGTACTACCTTCTATCTTTCTCCAACTTCCCATCTCTAGCAACCATTGTAGCAAGATATACATTACTTATCCCTCCTCATTATAAGAGTTAGAAACCAATGGTGTATTCTCTTTAGCATTTTGGCTATTGACATTGAGTGTGTCCTTTCTAAATTTTGTTCATTATAAATTCATTTTTAAAAAAATCAAAATAAACAAGAATTGTATCCTGGTGCTGCCAGGTGACATGCAAATGATATGAATATTACTTGCAATGCTAGGTGAGCTTTTTAAAAATGTAAATAACTTCAGATACCTTGGCTTTAGTTGATGAAGAGCAAATGTAATGCTGAATGATTTATTAGAATCATTTTTACTGATTAGTAATTGCATCACACTTTTAATTTTTGAATTGCACATTATTTGGATGGTTCTCCAACTTCCCCCCCTTTCCCCTAGCAACAGCTTTCTGAACATCCATCTTATTTCTGATTAGCACTCAAAAGTTATTAACTGTGTCTTTGGCATCTTCTTAAAATCTAATTGGTAGAATCTTATTTTTCATGCTTAAAACTGTCCTCCCATACTTCATATTTGGCCTCAAGTGTAGGTCATTTTCTTGACATTGAAGTTACTAAAATACACATTGTATCAATGTGACTTTCCTTCTCTGAAGGAAAAGTTGCTTTCTTCCAATTATTCTTCATGATTTCAATCTTACAAATTAGTTACCTTTTCAAAATCAATATCCTAAGGTAAACTATCACCACCATTTTCCTGGGATACACGCTTTTGTTGTGTCTCTGAACAAATATGCATTTCATATTAGGCTGTTGCTGCAAAATAACTCCTGTAAGAACTAGCATTATAATGTGTCTTTCCCTTTCATTCCTCCTTCGGCATGTGTAGAAATGCAAATTTCAACACTGTAGTAAAGATAAAAGTAGATACATTTTTCCCTTTCAGAGCTTCCATGTGTTATTTATAGTGTTTGCCCTTTCATTCATTTTTAAAATAAAATTAAAGGATGCTATACTCAGTGGAACTGATTATTGAACAAAATTTTTAAACATACGGTTTTAAAAAGCCAACTGAAGAACTATAGAAGAATCTCTTTTCAAAATAATTGCTAAAGGTAAGTAATTACTTGTTTGCTATATACAGTTCTTCCAATGAAATGCCAAATCATCATCATCACCTTTCAGAACATTATTGCTAGCAGGGATTTTTGCAATTATTGGAAGCCATTGAAAATAATAGCTTAGAGCACAATATTTTAGTATGTAGCCTAGATTTGATTCCATTTTTGTACTTGGACAATATGAGCTGGTATCACCTTATTGCTTGAATGAAATCTTAACAGCTTTCACCGAACAAAGTAAGCAACCTTGGAAATTAAATAGACTTTATAGTACATCCTATTTTTTTGGGTGGGGGGGTGTATTTTTAGCATTAGTAAAAATAGTAAATACCAAAGATACATTTGCTTTAGGAAGTTATAGTAAAATTATTTACTTAGATTTTAAAACAACTTGAAAGAGGCTTGAATGTTAAAGCAAAAATTATGCTGAATCCAACCAAAGGTTTACCTAACCCAGAATTTTGTTTCCACACACCTAACTAGTTTTTTTTTTCTCCTTAAAGAAAAGGAAATAGATTCCTGCAATGGACAAAGCTATAAAATTCCCATTGATGTATTACATATACAGGTGAAACTCGAAAAATTAGAATATCATGCAAAAGTTCATTTATTTCAGTAATGCAACTTAAAAGGTGAAACTAATATATGAGATAAGACTCATTACATGCAAAGCAAGATAGTTCAAGCCGTGATTTGTCATAATTGTGATGATTATGGCATACAGCTCATGAAAACCCCAAATCCACCATCTCTGAAAATTAGAATATTACATGCAATCAATAAAACAAGGATTGTACATAGAACAATATCGGACCTCTGAAAAAGGCACTGCTGAAGTGTTATGGAAGACCAGGATGCTTCAATAGCGGCCTTCAGCTCTTCTGGATTGTTTGGTCTCATGTCTCATCTTTCTCTTGGCAATGCCCCATAGATTCTCTGGGGTTCAGGTCAGGCAACTTTGCTGGCCAATCAAGCACAATAATCCAACAGTCATTCAACCTGGTTTTGGTGCTTTTGGCAGTGTGGGCAGCTGGAAAATGAAGTCAGCATCCCCATAAAGCTCGTCTGTGGAAGGAAGAATGAAGTGCTCCAAAATCTCCTGGTAGACGGCTGCGTTGACCCTGGTCTTAATGAAGCACAGTGGTCCAAAGTCCTGTTGCTCAGTGGTCCAAAGTCCTCTTTTCTGATGAGAGCAACTTTTGCATCTCATTTGGAAACCAAGGACCCAGAGTAAGGAGGAAGAATGGAGAGGCCAATCAAGCACAGTAATCCCACAGTCATTGAACCAGTTTTTGGTGCTTTTGGCAAAAATTGCTCTCATCAGAAAAGAGGACTTTGGACCAAGGAGCAACAGGACTTTGGACTACTGTGCTTCATTAAGACCAAGGTCAATGCAAACTCGCCTGACCTGAACCCCAGAGAATCTATGGGGCATTGCCAAGAGAAAGATGAGAGACGTGAGACCGAACAATGCAGAAGAGCTGAAGGCCACTATTGAAGCATCTTGGTCTTCCATAACACCTCAGCAGTGCCACAGGCTGATAGCTTCCATGCCACACCGCGTTGAGGCAGTAATTGCCACAAAAGGGGCCCAAACCAAGTACTGAGTACATATGCATGCTTATACTTTTCAGAGGTCTGATATTATTCTATGTGCAATCCTTGTTTTATTGATTGCATGTAATATTCTAATTTTCTGAGATGGTGAATTCATGAGCTACACGCCATAATCATCACAATTATGACAAATCACGGCTTGAACTATCTTGCTTTGCATGCAATGAGCCTTATCTCATATATTAGTTTCACCTTTTAAGTTGCATTACTGAAATGAACTTTTGCACGATATTCTAATTTTTCAAGTTTCACCTGTATATGCCACCTGAATCTGGGCCGTTTACAAATTAAGAATAGAATTGCATGCTGCACTAGCATGAAGGATAAACTACGTTTTCAAAAGAAGGTGCAAGGAAAAAAGTAATGGCTATCATCAGTTGGAGTTTGTTTTTTCATGGAAATTTAACAATGGAAAGAGCTGGTTTCTGCCTGGTAGTAAAAGGCAAAACATATAAAAGTTTGAACAAGTCTCTTCACAGTTTGCTTAATTCTTTCCTTTTGCTATAAAAATGTTACACTGTTCTAAATTGTTCCTTTGGAGTATCATTACATATGAGCAGCACTCTGAATATATTAGCTATTTGTTTATTTTCTTCAGAAGAGAGATGGCCAAAATTGGGGGTTTTTTTTATAGATGCCTTAATAGGCAACGATTGATTTATACAAATGAAGATCTGATCAGTTACTGATTAAAATAAATGATAATTACTTATTAATGGAACTTACTACTCATTCTTTGCATAGAAAAATCTTGTTTTACTTGGTTATACATTATTTTTTATTATTTCATTATTGTAATGGGCAATACAATTTCTGCATATTATGGCTTGGCAGTCCAAATTGCATTCTGTACATTTTGTAAAATTTACGCAGAACCAAAAAGCAACAATTAAATGTAGCTTGAAGAGGACAAAAGGCTGCTAATTAACACTTCTAGAAGAAAAAAATGCATAGCTCATATTACATGAGTACACCTATTAACATTTGAAGAAGGTACATTGTGAATACACATAATGTCTTTATAGTTATATACAGAAGACAGTATCCAACAAGCGGTAATACTATTCTTCCATATTTGTAGTAGCTGTATTGTATTGCTTGCAGCTTAAAACAAGCAAATTATGTTTGTCAACTCAGTGCACAGATACATTTCAGAGACGCACGTTAAGTATACATGGCTGTCCCCTTCCAACCACTTTTTTTCAACAGTATGAAAGTGCTTATTTCCTCCCTATCCAGACAACATCCCTCATACTAGATGATTTTTTTCAGTTGCAATGACAAAATACAGTTTATGATTTAAACATAGAAGGATGTAAGATCCTGCATAACTCCAATAGCAGAAATTAAAGCAATGGTACTTCCCATTTTAGGTCTGGAGGAAGTGAAATAGCAATAGCAGTTAGACTTATATATATCGCTTCATAGGGCTTTCAGCGCCCTCTAAGCGGTTTACAGAGTCAGCATATTGCCCCCAACAACAATCCGGGTCCTCATTTTACCCACCTCGGAAGGATGGAAGGCTGAGTCAACCCTGAGCTGGTGAGATTTGAACTGCTGAACTCCAATTAGCTGAAGTAGCCTGCAGTGCTGCATTTAACCACTGTGCCACCTCGGCTCTAATAGCCAACTTGATGTGGAGAGTCAGCTTGATTTGATGTCTGTGACATTTTACAGATTAGTAAGGTAATTGTTGCCAAATTTGAAGGCCTAGTTGTAAGGCAACAGTTATCTTGGCCTGAGGATCCCCAAAGTTATGATTCACTGTCTAATCTCCAGCACCCAGAAGTATTATGAACCCCATCAGTTGATCTTACACCTACTCATAAGACCCAGGAGTCAATGTCACCTGGCTCTAAGAAAACTCAATTTTGGAACAGGTACTTCAGGCTGAGCATTTTGACCCCATTGAGGAAAATTATCAGGATAAGATGTAGCACCTGCTTTCTATCTTTCAGCCACCACTGTTGCCTCAAGCCCATTTCCCTGCTTTCAAGACTATAACTGTACCCTATTAGGTGGAATGAAGCACAATGCAAACGTCATCTCTGATATTCCATTTGCAATTCTCCCTGTTATATCCCTCATGTTACAATTAATGCAATTCTAAAAAAGAAATGTTCCGAAGTTTCTCAGAAGTTGTCTTCTTTTAAAGAGAGTTTTGTTTTTCTATCTTATTTTCAGTATGATTGAGTGTATATTTCAAATTTCTAGCGCTGATGTTTTTCAGCTTTCCTATCTGGAGACAGTGGAAGATGCTACTGCCAGCTCTGTAGCCTGTCCAGATTTTAAAAAGTCAATTGAGGCAGTTACTTTGTGATGCCACCCCTTGATAAATTAATATAGCTGCAGCAATTACAATATTAAAAATCTGCCTTTCTCTTTCAATGTTTGGAACAAGTGGGACAACACAGTAAGGCCTTTTGTTGGAGCTGCCAATTGTAATCCAGATCTTTGCCCTTCACCTTTTGAGGCTGTGCATTATCATTGTCCCCAATTGATACCTAATTCAGAGAGTGTCCCAAACCTGGTATTCCCTGAGAAATGCTAAGTGGGCTCACCCAAGTTCATAGTTCATTTCTGAGCCCAAAGAAGAGTAAGTAGGTGTGGTCATTTCAGAGGACTGAGGGAATGGCCTTGAAGAGAAAGGAGGGAAGCCTTATAATAAAGTAGGCCTGGACTGCTTCCTGA
Source organism: Thamnophis sirtalis (assembly GCF_051295495.1). NCBI lineage: Eukaryota > Metazoa > Chordata > Lepidosauria > Squamata > Natricidae > Thamnophis > Thamnophis sirtalis. The sequence continues at coordinate 8,843,572 of NW_028261387.1, forward strand.
TTTAGTCTGCCTTGAGGAGCTGACAGGTCCCTGCTGAAGCGTCATTATAAAGCTACATCTCCAAATTGCAACCAAAAGGAAACATCATCTATGTTTTGTTTTTTTTAAAAAAAATCAAGTAATACATTCCTCTAACACATTAGAGGAAATATATCTTGGATTGGATTGGATTTATTACATTTATATCCCGCCCTTTTCCCCGAAGGGGACTCAGGGCGGCTCACAATTCAGTCAGGGCAGGGGGTACAGACAGGGATAAAAAGACGAACATAACAATACAAAATTTTAAAAACACACAACAACCATACCATTCGAGAAGGGGGGCAAAAGCTCTTTAGCCCCAGGCCTGTCGGAACAGCCAGGTTTTAAGGGCTTTGCGGAAGGCCTGGAGGGTGGTGAGGGTTCGAATCTCCACGGGGAGCTCGTTCCAGAGGGCCGGAGTAGCCACAGAGAAGGCCCTCCTCCGGGTGGTCGCCAGTCGGCATTGGCCAGTGGATGGAATTCGGAGGAGGCCTAATCTGTGAGATCTAATCGGTCTATTGGAGGTAATTGGCAGGAGCTGACAGGTCCCTGCTGAAGCATCATTATAAAGCTACATCTCCAAATTGCAACCAAAAGGAAACATCTATTTTTTTTAAAAAAAAAAGTAATACATCCCTCTAACACATTAGAGGAAATATCTCTCCCCTAACAATAGTGCAGTAGTTCTTTTACTCTCAAAAAATGATCCGTGAAAATCATGAAAGTGTGGCTGGCGACCGGCAGAACTGGCAACAGAGCCAGACAGTGAGGAGGTGTGGGAGGAACATGGGCCAGTCCTGAGGGCTGGGGAAAAGCTCAGATGAGGATTCTGCATTGGAGGCAGAGAGGGAGCTAGACAGCAATGAGGCAGAGGAACAGCTGGAGCCTGTTCCCAGTGAGAGCACGCGCAGAGCTGCAAGAAGACAAGAAGAACTAAGAAAGCAGGGTCAACTTAGGAGTAAAGCCACACCTTGGAGGTGATTGGCCCCTCCGATAGGAAACAAAAGAGTGAACGGAGTGGGATTTTGCAGGAAACAATTCGTTCATTCAGTCGTTTCAAGAGTGGAAAGTTCTGTTTGTGACTATAAGAGACACTGCCAAGTTTTGCCTTGCCCTGCGTTTGAAAACTAGTTATTTGGCAGCTCCCCAAATGAGTTAAGGTTCATATTGATAATCATTCCTCTGAAAGACTGCTAAGCCTTGCTGACTGCAAATGAAAGGAATTCACAGTCATGTAAATAAAAGGGGTTTTGCCGGAAGCAAGACTGCTGCTTGCTTTTTAAGGAAGCCTGAGTCGGAACAGTAAGTTGATATAGATTTGGATATACTGGAAGAAAAATTGCCACTGAAAGTTTCATCTTTTCATTCACAGAATCACAAATGTTCCTAACTTAAGTTATTTTCCCTGGCTACCACTTCCTATACATACAAAGTTGGTTTCACACCTATGAACCCACCTGTCCTGCCAGAAATCTGTAGTCTTGAGTGAGCTTGGTCAGTAAAAATCAGCTAATATTGCTATTTATATTTAGAGGGTAACCCAATATTTGTTTGGCAATCCACTTATCTGATGAACAGTACTTAAGATGCAAAGGTGCTTGAGAAAATGTCAAGCTCATCAGGCGCGTTAAAAGAAAGAGAAAACTGTATTAAATACAAATGACAAGTTAAATCATCTGTCGCATCTGTGGAAGCTGCCTTGTGTGGCTTTAAAGTTTCAAATTTAATATAGATAGCAAATAGCCACCAAATAACTTTTTCATTGATTGTGCAGAATTGTGTAGATTTTATTCCCTAGAAGAGAGATTGGGAGGACAAGTAGCGGAAAGGAAAATAGAAGCAATATATATATATTAAAAACCAACAATCTGGCGTTAGCTCTCAGTCATCCACCTCCCTTCTTAACTGTTAAAACTGTTGCCATTCTGTAAACAGATGCAGCCAAAACCCTCAACTATGACAGCAAATACAGTGACCAGATATAAATTGTAAGCATTCATTTCTGAAGTGAGGCATTGTAACAGAATGTCAAGCCTTTGAATATATATATATGTATATTTAGGAAGGAGGGAATGTAGGAGAGAAGGAAGGGGGGAAGGAAGGAGGAAAGGAAGGGGGAAAGGAAGGAGAGAAGGAGAAAAGGAGGGAAGGAAGGAAGGAAGGAGGGAAGGGGAAGGAGGGAGGGAAGGAAGGGGAGTAGGAGAGAAGAAACGAGGGAAGGAAAGAAGGAGGGAGGGAAGAAGAAGTAGGACCGTTGTAAGATAAGATGGATCTATGGGATGATAAAAAAGCAATCTTCAAGTGTATTGTCAACAGTAGGGAAAAATTGTTATAAATACATATTATTAATAACAGTTATGAGATCATATAATTGTGAATGTATATATGAAATTGATAAAATAAAATAAAAAAATTTAAAAAATTGAAAAATGAGTTTTGCACCTGTTTAAGTCAACTGCCTTATAAGTAAACTCATACATTCGTGCTAGCATAATAAAATCTCTTGGGTTTTGATATGAATGCAGAGTTTAAAATTCTGCAGAAGGATGACACCAAAGATACTGGACAGGTCTTCTACATATCCATGAGTATGCTGATTCTTTTTTTTTTCTTTTCCCAACAGACTGCTTTTAAATGATGTGGCTGTTAGATGTTTGTACCACTGAGTAAAGTGTGCTTCAGTTTTCAAGTATTATAGATGTATAAGTAGCAGCTGCATCTCCTTCGACTATCAGAGAAGAGTGTGATGCTGCTAAGGGGGGAGGGATTTAAAAAGGAAAAAAAAAATTCAACCAGCAATGGTTTGAATTCTAAATATTGCTAGAAAGTCAATGGCCCTGTTTCAAGTTGAGTAGGAGAAGAGATTTACAGGCAGAACATTAACAATGAAGTTTGTTCGGTATGTCGTTTTTCACCACGCACCTATAAGCCGATGCAGAAATTCCCACGAAAGGAACAGAATTCAAAAAAGCCACTGAATTGGCAGCAAGAGTATGCGGGGTTGAATGAAGTAAAAACCACTGACCTTTTAACATCTCTTTCTGTCCTTCACACTTTGCACTGGTGTATGAATCATTCTTACACTGTAGATATTACAGGCACCGTCTTGCCATTTTTCTGATTTCTCTAAAAATAATTTACATTTAGCATCCCACCTGCCATTGCAGTGCCTGCCCCGTCAACAGGGTTACAGCAAAGATCCTGTCAATGTCTCGAGGAGGAAGAGTCCCCATCATTGTGAGTCTAAACAGTCAGGAATTGTGTTTTCTAAAGATCAGAGCACAAATATGACAGGATTGGCAAAGAGTTTTTGCATGGATTTATATTGGACCAGAAAAGTTTGTTACAAAATATTGCCCTAAGTTGTATCTGCAGAAGTAAAGTGTCCTGGTCAAGAGAAATTCTCATTACCTCTAATCTGCATATACCCAGACTGAGCACTACATTTTAAGAAAGACTCGAGAAGCCAAGCTTTTCTGGATGAGAACCACCAGCATAGTCAGCATCCAGAAGGAAGGAAAACTCCTTAGCTGGAGGTTTAAGGTTTAAGGTTTATTTTATTTATATGCCGCCCTATTCCCTGAGGGACTCAGGGCGGCTCACAAACCCAAAGGGGGGGGGGGAAGGTAAACACAAAGGAAATACAACAAAAAGGTACAAGGGAATTTAAAAGACAATCAACAGTCACACAATTCGAGAGGGGAAGGAAACTCATCAACCCCAGGCCTGCCGGCACAGCCAGGTTTTAAGGGCTTTGCGGAAGGCCTGGAGGGTGGTGAGGGTTTGAATCTCCACGGGGAGCTCGTTCCAGAGGGCTGGAGCAGCCACAGAGAAGGCCCTCCTCCGGGTAGTAGCCAGATGGCATTGTCCAGTAGATGGAACCCGGAGGAGGCCTAATCTGTGGGATCTAATGGGCCTTTGGGAGGTAATTGGCAGCAGGCGGTCTCTCAAGTACCCAGGTCCAATACCATGAAGGGCTTTATAAGTGACAACTAGCACCTTGAAGCATATCCGGAGACCAATCAGTAACCAGTGCAGCTCGCGGAGGATAGGTGTAACGTGGGTGTACCGAGGTGCACCCACAATCGCTCGCGCGGCTGCATTCTGGACGAGCTGAAGTCTCCAAATGCTCTTCAAGGGCTGCCCCATGTAGAGCGAGGTGCTACATAGGTTTGGTCTGCAAAAGAGAAGACTGCAGAGAAATATATTTGCCTTCAATGTAGGTCGTTCTCAACTTACAACCACAATTGAGCCCAAATTTTCATTGCAGAACAAAAAGTTATTAAGTTTTGCCCCATCGTATTATCTTTCTTGCCGCAATTGTTAAGTAAATCACTGCGGTTGTTAAATTAGGAACAAAGTTGTTATGGAAATCTTGGCTTTCCCGTTGACTTTGCTTGTCAGAAGGTCACAATGGGTGACCATATGGCCCAGTGGTTGGTTTCAAATTTTTTTAGAACCTCTTCTGTAGGTGTGGCCTGATTTGTGGGAGTGGCTTGCCGGCCATGTGATGGTGGGCATGGCCAACTTGTAAAATGTGGTGAAACTGACTTAACAACGCTCTTGCTTAGCAATCAACATGTTGGCTCAGAAACTCTGGCATTTGAAGCAGGCAAGTCTTAAAGCTGTCAAGTTACAAGACCCTTGTACCCCTAACCCTTTAGAAAAAAAGCCCCAGGGGTGTTCAAACTTGGCAGCTTTAAGACTTGTGGACTTCAACTCCCAGAATTCCTCCTCCAGTCATGTTGGCTCAGGAACTCTGGCATTTGAAGCACGCAAGTCTTAAAGCTGTCAAGTTACAAGACCCTTGCACCCCTAACCCTTTAGAAAAAAAGCCCCAGGGGTGTTCAAACTTGGCAGCTTTAAGACTTGTGGACTTCAACTCCCAGAATTCCTCCTCCAGTCATGTTGGCTCAGGAACTCTGGCATTTGAAGCACGCAAGTCTTAAAGCTGTCAAGTTACAAGACCCTTACGCCACATACCCTTTAGAAAAAAAAAACCCAGGGGTGTTCAAACTTGACAGCTCTAAGACTTGTAGACTTCAACTCCCAGAATTCCTTCTCTCGCTCTTCATCTTGATGATGTGTGGATGGGAGTGGGGAGGGAGCTGGAACCGGTTCTAAACGGCACTGTAGATTTGTGGAACCTCTTCTATAGAAGAGGTTAGAACTGCCAGGAACCCACCCCTGATATGGCCCCAGAACACTGCAACTGTCATAAACGTGGATCAGTTGCCAAGTGTCTGAATTTTGATCACATGACCATGGGGATGCTGAAACAATTGTGATGCAGCATCCCCATGGTCATAAATGATCATAAGTCACTTTTTTCAGTGCTGTTATAACTTCGAACGTCACTAAATGAACTGTTGTAAATTGAGGATTACCTGATCTTTTTAAAAAAGTTTTATTGTTTTTATTAAAGGAAAAAAAACACACACAAAAATCATCTTTCATTGCATCTCGTAGAAAGCGTATCCATTGGTTACAGGTACATTCCGTGCGTTTCTTCCACAATCACATATATTCCCTTCAGTTTAAATTGTACATTTTAGAATTTATATATTTTACTATCACTGTACCACCATTTTCATTTAATAGGGTTTTAAGGACACAGCCACCTACTGGCATTTTTTTCCCAGTCTCAATGAATCTGCCGTAGCTTTACATCTTTATAACTTATTCTAGAAAAAAGTTGATTAAAAAGATATCTAACATTTCCTCTCCCTTTCCCCCCCCCCCAAACTCACAAATTAATGCTTCTGTCCATTTTACTTTTACTAGTACATCGCACCTTCTTGTGTCATTAAATATTATCCATTAACATTTCTTTGTTATTATTGTAATTAGCTAAAGATTATTTATTTTTCTCATCTCTCCTCTCCACAGGCCCGTAAGAGATTTACCTTTATAACCATCTCTAAACAGAAATTTATTAATAAGTGTTAACAAAATAACCATTTAAAATCTAAAACAGTCTTAAAGATATTGATATTTCTAGTTAATAATCACCAAAAGTATGCATTAACATTTCCTTCTTCTTCTTATAGTTAAAAAGGAAAAAGAAAAAACCAATTGTTTGCTATTTATATCACATGTCCTCTCTTTTGATCCAAATTATATATACCTTCATAACAAGATCTAAACAAAAACTTATAAGGTTTATAGGATTACCTGATCTTAATGAAGATCCTATGAAGATGGAGCAGGATTATTTCAGAAGGTATGGATTGAAATTGAAAGAAAAGAGATTTTAGTTGGACATCAGGAAAAAGTTCCTAAGAGTAGGAATTGTTCTGTTACTGTTCCAGGGTGGTGGAATCTCCTTGTAAGAGACAGATCTGTTGGGAATTTTACATGATGAATTTGGACTAAATGAACTCCAATATCTCTTCCATCCCTTCTATTTTATTGCTCTGCTTTTTTGTGTTGGGAAATTCACTCTTTTTCATGATTACCAGCGGTGGTATCTCTGACACTGATACTAAAGCCAAGGTGGCGCAGTGGTTAAATGCAGCACTGCAGGCTACTGCTAGATCAGCAGGTCAGCGGTTCAAATCTCACCGGCTCAGGGTTGACTCAGCCTTCCATCCTTCCGAGGTGGGTAAAATGAGGACCCAGATTGTTGGGGGCAATATGCTGACTCTGTAAACCGCTTAGAGAGGCCTGAAAGGCCTATGAAGCGGTATATAAGTCTATCTGCTATTGCTATTGCTATAAAGCATTATTCATTCCCATTTCTGTTCATTTCCACCAGCGGTATCATGTGCAATTGGGTCCATACACTATTCCAAGCTATTTAATCTATCTTCTGCAGTTCATTTTCCTTTCATTAATAAAAACAATGACCTCTGCAAATAAAAATCAAATCAGTGTGAAAGTCTCATTTGATCACAGTTATTGTTAATGGTTACTTTGAAAATGAGTTCTTATTCCAAGTGCCTGATTAATGGATCTAAGAATTAATCAATTACAGATTCCTGATTATTTTTGCCAGGGAGTTAATAGACCATTGATTTACCTAGTGTTGGGTGCATAAGAAGGGTGTGCAGATACATTGGTTCACCCCAAGCAAGGGCACCACAGGAATGCAAATAGTATATATCAGCGTATGTGGATCTTGGAGCCACTGGAGTGTTACTACTACATTGTCTCGCCATCTCACAGGAGTTCTTAGTATTCAAAATATTCAAGGTGCACATTTTTAATTATTACAGTTTGACTTAATAGGTAGGGAATACATTTTTAACTGATGAATGTTGGTTTTCTGTTTAAAAAGCTTGATTTGAAATGTGTATGAGACAGATCACCGGAAGATAGAACAAAAAAGGGTTTTAGTAAGATGAAAAGAGAATTACTGGAAGTCATGAGTTACCATAGATCCAGGAAAAAAACGAAATCACCCTGCCTTAATAAGCTGGATTCAGAAAGGCAGAAGGCTCCAGGTCAAGGGAGAGGTGAATCTCATGGGTCTATTGTTGAAAGAAATGTCCTTCTGGGTTCAGCTCCAAGTGGGGAAAAAGACACTGGAGACATGGAGGCTGCTTGGAAAGATGGTTTATTGTTGGACACGACCACATGGCTTGAGCCATGAACAGAAAAGGTGATCACATGTTTCAATGTTGGTGGAGAAGAAGAAAAGGGCTGAGGGAGGGGCTTGCTAGGCTTTTTATACCCTGTTCAGTCCCACCTCTCTGTTTCCTGCTCCTGTGTAAGAAATGTATTCTGACTGGTTGTCAGACTCCCATGGTGCCATGCAGGGGGCTACTCTCTAGGCTGTGATGAGTTCTCAGATGCCTTGTGGTCAGTTGAGTAATATCCCTTCCCCCTACAGCTGCAGTGAGGAGAAGTCTTTATTATGTAAAGTGGGCTAGCTTGGCCATCTTAATGGTCCATTAGCTGGTGATGGGCAGAAAGCTATAGGCAACTATTCTGTCTTTTGAAACATGTTTCTTTTCACATCCAGAGAAATATTCTGCCTTTTCAATATTTCCTAGGATATTTCATTTTTCTGGGAGAGGGCTGGATAATAACTTCCCACACTATGATAGAGAACTGGTTTCTCTGGGAATGGAGGTGAGGGAAGAAGACAGTGGTGGGTTTCAATTTATTTTACTACCGGTTCGCTCGTGCGCATGCGCACAACACTTCTGCACATGAGCAGAAGCGTCCAGGTGGGTGGGCGGAGCCTCCCACTGCCGCCACTATGGGTTCCCCCAATCAGGGGCGAACCAGCAGAAACCCACCTCTGGAAGAAGAGCAGAATTGGAGTCCTGAAGACTCAGGAAGTCCTTTGAGAAAACCACACTCAGAACGCTGAAGAATAATTCTTCAGGTCTCTTGAAATATCAAACTGTCATATCTGTAAAAGAGCTATGCTACTTTTGCTGAAGAATAGAGGTAAGCTATACAAAGTTTGAAAAAAAAATCGCCTTGAGTGTCCCGAGAAATAGTGAAATTTCAGAGACTGATTCTCAACCAATGCACAATCAGAGAAATGTGGAGTCAAAAGGCCTTGTCACAATGGGAAGTCTTTCTGTTCATTTCACTGTGTGTTTCCCTCCCCCCCCCCCCCCCCCGCTGCCTCCCATGGGAACAATCTTTAAACTCTCCTTAAGCAGAGCTTGGAGTTTTATAGCTTCTCTTAAGAGCTTTCTTGCAAACCCAGAAAACAAACCTCTTATTATGTTGTGCATGTGAATTTCATACATAACAATGCTGAATTCCCAGGGGAGCGCGGGGAGGGGGGGGAGACACACAGCAGGCTGCATGGGTTGGCACCAGTGGCTCAACGCCAGTAGCTTCTTTGGAAATAAAATAATTTGTTACAGTTATAAACCACAAAGATCAGACTATACCCGCTTAAGCAATTAACGGAGGTCCTGAATATACAACACCCCAGTTGTTGCATGGAGGCATTAAAATGTGGTCCCTCCTATCCCACCAACCTACTAATTCACTTTGCCTCTTTCCTCTGCCATTTTAGCCTTCCAGAAGGCCATCAAGACATGGATGTTTTACACAGGTGCTGGGATAGAAAAAGGATACAGGTAGGCAAGGTTCACTTAATGACCACCTGCTTAGCAAACAGAAGTTCCAACTCTAATTGTGGTTGAGGACTACGTATATCTGGAGCTGCCTATAGGACATCCCAAGGGAGTTACAATGGCATTGGGGTTTTTTTTTTGGTGGTTTATAATTTTATAGTTATTAGTTTTATTTTTGCAAGCCATCCAAAATTGCATTTAAAAGGAGCAGCCATACAAATCTTTTAAATAAATAAATAGGGGCCTATAGGGGTTACTGGACCCTGTTTTAAATGACCTGGTGCAGTTGTTACATATGAATGCTGGCTGAGGAATTGTAGGAATTGAAGTCCAGAGAAATCTTAAAATCGTCTAGATTGAGAAAAACTGCTAAGTGGAATGCTGCATATTTAGAAGGGTGGACACTTTCCTCTAATTTAGAGATTAAATCGTGTAGATTAGTTCAGCTTTTTCAAGAAAAAAGTTGCTTTAATTTTCAATAGGCTATGAGTTATGAAAACATAAAATATAAATATCCATTGGAAGCCCGTCTTCTTAATTTTGCAAGGTGAAACCATGTTCTACCTTATACCTCGTTTTGCTGTATAATATACATCTAGCTTTTTATTAAAAAAAATTAAATGTGGGCTGGAGATTAGCCAAGACATTATTGCAATAGAAACTAGTTTAAGGAAGTATTTTGATGCTAATTAGAGGTTTTCCCTACCTGCCCATCTGCATCCTTTCAGTTCTTTTTGTCAGAATAAAGCAGAGATCACCCAGGTTCAGGAATGCAAGGCTATTAAAAATCTTCACTTTCAGAAGCAAGATTTTCTTAGCAATCCCCAAATCCCCAAAGACCTATGTAGAAATCTCAGATAGCATGTAATTTTCAAGAAAGAAAGACATGTAGTTCCCCCCTTTTATACATTCTGCTAAATTTGGACTTACCATTTTTTTCCTCCCTAACTCAAAGAGTGATTTAGTCTTCCTTAATTCACTTGAGAGATAAGAGATTCAGGAATTGAATGCAGGCTTTTAAAGTACAGTGCCTTCAGCTGGTAATATGTTGATGTTAGTAAAATACTTACACATCTAAGGAAAGGGATTCAATATTCTGTCTTGAAGCTTTTGCAGTAGAATATGACTTATTCTGGCTTGACGGAGACACAATGCTGAATAGAAATCACAAGAGTTGGTTCAAATCAGAGGTGGGTGGCTTCTGGTTTGGCCCGGATCGGGTGAACAGGTAGTAGCGGTGGCAGGAGGCTTCGCCCACCCGCCCGGATGCTTCTGCGCACACGCAGAAGTGTTGCATGCGTGCGGGAGTACACCTGAACTCGTAGCAAAAAATATTAGCAACCCACCACTGGTTCAGATTCTGAGTTGGCCACTAGATATATACTGAGAGTGGGAGCTGTGATGTCATGAGAGTAAACAATAAACAACATATGTGATATAGACATTATTAGATTATGCACCTTATCAGGCATGACCTGTGACCTAATCCCATCAGGAAAGGCCACTTGCTGGCCACTTGATGGCCTTAACGTTAGTGATTAACCTAACCCTCCACTTGATTGCATCGGCCTTTGATCCTTCTACAATTTCATTTTATTAAAATCCCATATTTTGAAGCAAACCTCATCTCATTTGAATCCTTAAAGTCCAAATACAGTTTTATTTTTGTAAAGTGTTTAAAATCAACATCTTGAATTCTGGGGGGGAAGGGGGGGACATTTTCAAGCTACAAGTCTATTGCACATATTCTGCCCTTATTAAAGAGATTGCCAGGGTGGGCAGACCATTTTTATCTAGGCTTTCTCCTCCAGGACACTAACCCGGTTACCACGTATACAGTGGCAAAGTTCTGTGCTGCTGCAATGTCCATAAGAAAAAAATTGGCTACAGAAGTATAGTTATCATCTTGTACCAATTATCTGGACATACCTCTAACTATCTTTGGACCACTATGTTATTATCCACTTGTAATGTCAATACTTTTAGTTATATTGTAATGTTAGTATTTTTTAATATAGTGTAAAAACTAATGTGTATTTCTGGTCTTTGACCGTAATAAAGATTTTACTTACTTACTATCAATTCTGAAAACTAAACACACACACACACACAGATACACACACACCGTGTTTCCCTGAAAACACAACCAACCTGTAAAATAAGCCCTAGGGAAGGGGGTTGGGGGTGGCCAGCCTAGGCAGTGAGCAAGTGTGGGCCGATGGTGTTTGGCAGTAGTCACAGCCACTGCAGCACAGGTGAAGAGTATCTATGCAAATAGCAGGTGGAAGCACAGGCAGCAAAGGGAGGCAGGCGATCCAGTCGTGCCAAATAGGCCACGGGCAAGGCTAGTGGTGGGCTGGAGCGGCAGATGGCTGTGGGATGCTCATCTTCATGTCTCTCGGTTTGCCTGCAGCCCATGCAGCATGGCAGGATCACCTGCCTTCAGCTCCATGCCTTCCATTCTGTGGAGCCCCAGGGTGCGCCAGCCATGGGACCAGCAGGCTGCAGATGCTGATGGATGCCATCGGTCCCTGCATGCTTGCTGGCTCTTGTGTGTGTGGCGGGGGGCAGGGCACCCAGCTGGGCTGATCACCCTGAAATCACTAAACTATGAATGACTGTAAGCACGACCTCATAGAAGCCATGAGTCCTGAAGGACCTGTGGAGGGTGTACTGGTTCTGTTTGCAGTATTGCAATCCCATTTAGAACTAAAAATGAAAACAACTTTAGATTCAGGGGGCTCTAAAATACAAAGCCATTCAGTCTTGCCAGGATTGAGATGAACATTATTCTTCTCCATCCAGATTTCCCACAGGTTCTAGATTCTAAGGCAGAACCTCCAGGTTGTCACTTGGTTGGCCTAGAGCAGAAATGGTGATACCTCACTTTGTGCTGTTGGATGATCTCTTCCACGGCTTAATGTAAGGTAAAGGTAAAGGTTCCCCTCGCACATATGTGCTAGTCATTCCTGACTATAGGGGACGGTGCTCATCTCTGTTTCAAAGCCAAAGAGCCAGCGCTGTCCGAAGACGTTCTCCAGGGTCATGTGGTCAGCATGACTAAACGCTGAAGGAGCATGGAATGCTGTTACCTTCCCACCAAAGTCCCTATTTTTCTACTTGCATTTTTATATGCTTTTGAACTGCTAGGTTGGCAGAAACTGGGACAAGTAATGGGAGCTCACTCTGTTACGCGACACTAGGGATTCGAACCTCCGAACTGCTGACCTTACTGATCAACAAGGTCAGCATCTTAGTCATTGAGCCCTTGGGCTTAATGTAGATAAATAGGACTGGTGGGGGAGAGCATTGAGTCATATTATGGTTTACAGATGATTTCAAAGAGATGATTAGCCCTTTAACTTTTGTAGCGCTCTAAGAGTGGTTGTTTTCTAAAGTCATCCAGAACTGATAGAATGGATTCCAAAATTATCTTAGAATTAGTGCTTGCTGCCAAAGCACATTTGAGAGAGAGAGACAGAGAGACAGAGAGAGACAGAGAGAGTGGGGAGAGGGGGAGAGAGAGGACAGAGAGAGAGAGAGAGAGAGAGAGAGAGAGAGAGAGAGAGAGATTTTCAATCAGCTTTCCAAATGTGTGTTAATGTGTCTTTGAGAAAGATCATTTATCACAAGTGCAATGCTTTCATATACTTTACAATGCAGTGCCATACTAATGACTGTTACATACCCAGGTGTTCATATTTGCATTGCACCTAAAGTTTGAATAACTCATTAGGTTTTTCCTAAAGTAGAGAAAAAGATCATTAAACATTTTGATTTAAGCAGTAACTGTATGAAATGCTGGAAAAAAATATTTGATCACTATGGGATCAGGGGAATTGTGGGTATGAAACAGCTACAGACTATGGTCCAAAATATATGCAAAAGAAGAAAAAGCAGAAGCTGAGGAGGCTATAAATATTCAGCCTTGAGAGCAATGTAATTATCCAACCTTATTCACATCTAGAATGTACCTCTTTAGCTTAAAATTAGCATCAATCGCTTGGAATTCTTAAACATGCTATTAAGGAATTACCATATTATTAGGGAATAGTTATGTTGCTCCAAGTTTACTCTTGGCATAAAGATGCCGGCATATACACAATATCCCTACTAAAAAATAAAAAAAGGAACAAAGGAAGGCTTTAACTACATTCAGGGGCTTCTGTGTGCTATCCTTGAATCCATGAACAAAAGATACCAGACTTCTGAAGGAGTCAAATGCCTTATTCTCCAGATCTTTCAAAGTTCTCTCTACCCCTTGGGGTATGTCTACATGCTTATTAATAAAACATTAAAATACAAAGAATGTTTAGAAAGACAAATATTGAAATAGAAAGAAAAAAGAGGGGGGGGGGAAGGAAACAAAAAAAGTCTACCACACTTAAATTCAAAAGAAAACCATAGTAAGAAATGGGGTGGGGGCCAAATCAAAATCAAATGAAATGAAATTGCATTCTCTCCTTCCCTTCCTTTTATAATTGCAATCACAAGGTACAATTTGAAGACTTAAACTTGGCAGCTAATATTTATAATTGTTTTTAGTTTCTATGTGAGTTCTAAAAAAAATATTCCATATATATATTCAGCCTTGAGAGGCTGATATATGTATGTTGCATTTGTGCTGATAAATAAATAAAGGGAGACTAGTATAGATCTATTTCAAGCTATTTAGCTCTCATCAGCTAGCCATACCCTTACTGGGATTTGAACCTGGGCTATATTACATATTAGGCAGACGTCTTAGCCATTAGGCCACAGGCTCTGATCCGTTATCAGCCAAGCCAGGGTGAACATATGTAACAAAAAGGCAACAGTAAAAATATTGGGTTTCTGCCTGGATGGTCTCTTGTGACGAGCCAAAGGACAGAGAATGGATCTTCCTCCCATATTTGGGCATACCGGGTGTTGTAAAATCTAATACATACATACATACATACATACATACATACATACATACAAACATACATACATACATACATACATGTGTGTGTGTGTGTGTGTATTATTATTTGTGCTGATAAATAAATAAAGGGAGACTAGTATAGATCTATTTCAAGCTATTTAGCTCTCATCAGCTAGCCATACCCTTGCTGGGATTTGAACCTGGGCTATATTACATATTAGGCAGACATCTTAGCCATTAGGCCACAGGCTCTTATCCGTTATCAGCGAAGCCAGGGTGAAAGGTATCTATTAGATATATATAAACATGTCTTGCTCTGTAATATAAAAAGGATGTTATTCTTGCTTGAAGTTACACAGGCTTTTAGATGACAGCTGGAAGAGACAAAATACAGCACTCATCCTCAAAGAAGGGCAACATTTGATTTTACCTAAAAACTATAGATGAGCATCGTTACTGAACAATCATTATTAAATTTTCACAATGAATGTTAGCTGAAAGGATGAAAAATGCTTTACCAGATCCACAAAGATCAGGGTGGATTTTTTTTACCCAGGAGACAATATATCGAAATGTTCTTAATGTATTAAAGTACTTGGAGGAACCGAATGAAAAACTGCTCTAAAATTTCTTCATGCAGAGAAAGCTTTTGACAATTTAAGTTGGACTTTTCTGTTTAGAATTTTCAAAGGCACGGATTTGGGAAATAACTTTATTAGAGGGGTAAAATAGATGTATACTTCCCAAAATGTCACAAAGTTTTGTGAATGTGGTAATTGACTAATTCCTATGAAAAACAGAAAGCAATAAAGTAAAGATAGCAATAGCAATAGCAGTTAGACTTATATACCGCTTCATAGGGCTTTCAGCCCTCTCTAAGCGGTTTACAGAGTCAGCATATCGCCCCCACAGTCTGGGTCCTCATTTCACTCACCTCAGAAGGATGGAAGGCTGAGTCAACCTTGAGCCGGTGAGATTTGAACAGCTGAACTGCAGAACTGCAGTCAGCTGAAGTAGCCTGCAGTGCTGCATTTAACCACTGCTCCACCTCGGCTCTGTCTGATGCCCACTTTCACCACTGCTATTCATTCTGGGCCTTAAAGTTTGAATAAAGACAAATGAGAGAATTGCTGGGGTGAAAGTTAAAAAAGAAACGCATGCACTAAGAGCCTTCACCAATGACTTGGTTTTAATTCTGGAGGACTTTCTCAATGGGATAGATGTATTAATGGCAAAAGTAAGAGAATTCAGAGCATTGGCTGGATTTAAAATTAATAAGGAGAAAGCAAAGATGTTGCTAAAGAACATGAAGATGGAAGATCAAAATGAACTGTAAAAAGTAGGTTTCAGATTGGGGGTAGGGAAAGGAAACATTTGGGTATTATAACTAGCATGAATTTGTATGTGATTTCAAAATAATTATCACAACATGGAATTGATGTATTTATGTATTTATTTATTAAATTTATTTGCCACCTATCTTGCCCTAGTAGTACTTTAGCTGGCTTACAACAATAAAAGGGGGGAGAAAATGAAAAGAGTGTGAAGAAAAGTAGAATACTTGAACAATAAAACAAATAATGAAAAAGAGCACAATGAGAATAGAAATACATGGTCTAAGGTTTGGGTAGAATAACTTTTTATGGTATGATAAAATTAAAGAAAATATCTGTGTATGTCAGTGGACATATCTGGATTTCCTTGATAAACAGTAAAAGAGCTTTGGAGACCCTAACAACAATTCTAATTGTTCTTTGGATAAATTCTTGAAAACATTTTGCATGGATTCTGGATTTTTAGTCTCCAAACTTCTATTGAGGTCAGTGCAGGGGTGGGTTCCTGCCAGTTCTAAGCTCTTCTATAGAAGAGGTTCCACAAATCTACAGTGCCATTTAGAACCGGTTCCAGCTCCCCCCCCCACCTGTCCGCACATCATCAAGATGAAGAGCGAGAGGAGAAATTCTGGGAGTTGAAGTCCACAAGTCTTAAAGCTATCAAGTTTGAACACCCCTGGGGTTTTTTTCTAAAGGGTTAGGGGTGCAAAGGTCTTGTAACGTGACAGCTTTAAGATTTGCACACTTCAATGCCAGAGTTTCTGAGCCAACATTTTGGTTGCCAAGCAAAAGCGTTGTTAAGTGAGTTTCATCACATTTTACAAGTTGGCCACGCCCACCCAATCACATGGCTGGCAAGCCACTCCCACCCAGTCACATGGCTGGCAAGCCACTCCCACCTGGTCACATGGCCAGCAAGCCACTCCCACAAAGCAGGCCACACCTACAGAAGAGGTTCTAAAAAATGTTGAAACCCACCACTGGGTCAATGTATCCATAGACTAGAAGAGTTTTCTTGGAAACTTTCATCTTTTTTCCTCTTGAATATATTCATCTAAATTCAGATCTACCACGTCATTCATATCTCCCACAATAAGTATTTCTGCCTCTGCATCTTCTATTAAAATATGAAAAAAAAATCATAAAATAACTGTTTTTTGTTTAGTATGTACATGGATGCCTTCCCCTATTTTTCTTAATTTCAAGATTATAATCCTTCAGTCTTTGTTCTTTAGCTGTTCTAATACTTCCAGTGTGGCAATTTGAGATAGAGGATTGTTTCTTCGTTTGCTTGTTTTATTTTTCCAAGCACTGTTCTTGACCTATCTATTTGTGTTTAGTAAACGTGTGCGGTCTGTTTTATCTGCCGCTTATAAACAAACAATATCAGTGTTATGTTTTCAGAGCTTATTAAAATTGCAAAATAGAATAGCATCAGAACCAGAATGAATAAAGCAACATTAATCACATTAAATGAAAATGGACGCAATTTATGCTTTGCCACTTTCTCAGTTTTATTTGTTCATCTATGGTAGGGACCTTATCTTTCTAGATTCCGACTGAAGGGGCGTCCTTTAGCAATAGCAATAGCAGTTAGACTTATATACCGCTTCATAGGGCTTTCAGCCCTCTCTAAGCGGTTTACAGAGTCAGCATATTTCCCCCACAGTCTGGGTCCTCATTTCACCCACCTCGGAAGGATGGAAGGCTGAGTCAACCTTGAGCCGGTGAGATTTGAACAGCCGAACTGCAGAACTGCAGTCAGCTGAAGTAGCAATAGCAATAGCAGTTAGACTTATATACCGCTTCATAGGGCTTTCAGTCCTCTCTAAGCGGTTTACAGAGTCAGCATATTGCCCCCAACAACAATCCGGGTCCTCATTTTACCCACCTCGGAAGGATGGAAGGCTGAGTCAACCTTGAGCCGGTGAGATTTGAACAGCCGAACTGCAGAACTGCAGTCAGCTGAAGTAACTTGAAGTAGCCTGCAGTGCTGCATTTAACCACTTCGCCACCTCGTCTCTCGAGGTGCCCAAGTGATAAGCATATCATATCAACATGCTGGTTAAGAAAGAACATTTACCCAGGCCATTATTTTGTGTCTTCAGAAATAGCCAGATGCATCCTGGATGTTCATAACATTCTTTCAACGTTTGCCCCCCAGAACTTGATTTGATAGCACCCTGTCTTCAATTACAGAGATGGAATGCAACCATCACAGCAAGGCACCATTGACAGCTTATCTTCTAGGGATCTAATTTCTTTTGTCACCTGTCCCATTTGATGGCAATGGATTGCATCACAGGTTAATTGTGAGTTATAGGAGTACCTGGTTTTACTGGTCCCGAAATTTCCCTGCTTTTTAGCTTCAGTAGAGACTCTGGACTCTAATATTGTGCAGAGAGGGATGAAATCGTTTCTCTATTGACATTTTTGCACAACATGCCTGACTTTATATGTTTCAATCATGTTCTCCATTTCTTTCTAATCTAAAAGGCTCCAAATGCTTTGGTCTTCTTCCATTGAAGAAGAATTGCTTTGGTGCCTTAAACATTTTGGCTTTGCCTTCAATTTCTACAATAATGTTCTCAGAGCGAGGACCAAAACTGTATAAAATATTATATAGCGCGCTTGCGTCTTCAGTTTATAAATGGGCATTACTATGTTGGCAGTTTTATTTTCAACTTCTTTGCTGATGCTTTGTTGCTACTGTACAATTTTGGGGGTTTTTGTTTGTTTTACAATTGTGACATATAAGCTGACATTTACATCCAGTTTATTCACTAGAAATCTAAAATCCTTTTTCTAATTAATTTACTGATAAGCTTAGAACAGGGATGGCGAACCTTTTCGGCACCAAGTGCTGAAAAGGTGGCATGGAAATGGCACACACGCTCTTGTCAGGGCGAGCTGCACTGGCTACCTATTGGTCTCCGGGCGCAATTCAAGGTGTTGGTTATTACCTTTAAAGCCCTACATGGCTTAGGGCCAGCATACCTGCGAGACCGCCTACTGCCACACTCCTCCCAACAGCTGGTAAAATCCCACAGGGTGGGCCTCCTTCAGATGCCGTCAGCCAGACAATGTCGGCTGGCAGCTCCCCGGAGAAGAGCCTTCTCTGTGGCTGCTCCGACCCTCTGGAACGAACTACCCCCAGAGATCCGGACCTTACCCACTCTCATGGCCTTCAGAAAAGCTGTCAAGACCTGGCTATTCCGGCAGGCCTGGGGCTATTGACCTCATTGTTGAGGTCCAGCCCCGACTGAAACGAATATATCTGTGTTGTTTTTAACCTGTCTATTTTTATTCTTATTTTCTTTTATTGCTTTTCCCCCCCTTGCTGTAAGCCTCCCGGAGCCCTCCGGGATTGGGCGGCCTATAAATAAAATTAAACTCAAACTCAAACTCATGCTCCAGAAAAGCTGGACTTCCAGGTTCTAGCACTCATGCGTGACCAAAGATCAGCTGGCACTGCTGCGCACACCTAGGGATCACGCTCCGGAAAAGCAGAATTTCCGGGTTCTGGTGCACATGGGCACCGGACCATCAGCTGGCCGGTGCTCATGTGCACACCGGTTTTTGGCACTGCTGTGCACATGAAGGACAGTTGATCATCATGCACCAGATACCCAGAAGACTAACAGGCAAGGCTGTGCATACCGGGTGACATGGCTTTGCGTGCCACTTCGGGCACGTGTGCCATAGGTTCGCCATTACGGGCTTAGAAGATCCTTTTAAAATATAAAGCCGAGGTGGCGCAGTGGGTAGAGTGCAGTACTGCAGGCCACTTCAGGCCACTTCAGCTGACTGCTATCTGCAGTTCAGCGGTTCAAATCTCACCGGCTCAGGGTTGACTCAGCCTTCCATCCTTCCGAGGTGGGTGAAATGAGGACCCAGATTGTGGGGCTGATATGCTGACTCTGTAAACCGCTTAGAGAGGGCTGAAAGCCCTATGAAGAGGTATATAAGTCTAACTGCTATTGCTATTGCTATATATGAATTGTGAACTGTTTTCTCAAACTCACACCCTTTGCACTCGGGTTCTCGTGTTTAGTTGTGAAGATAGTCCATTTAGTCCTGTTCCCTGTTTTCCTGTTCTTGAGTAAGAGACTAATCCATGAGAGAATCTTACTTTCTTTTTGTCATGGTTGCTGATTTTTCCAGACATTGTGGTAATGAGCTTTATGAAAGGTTTTTTTGAAAATCAAGGACATTCTCAGTAATGTAGTAGTACTGAAGCCAGCTTGTATCAACTCACAAGAGCCAACTGTTAAATTTTCTTGGAGGCCTAGCATGCCAACCAGCTGTTTAATGGCTCGTGCAGCAATTCAGTGTCAACAATGAAACCGGCAGAGTTGGGTATTTTACATTTATCAGCACACAAATGTATATAATTCAAAAAGGACTTCTATAGCTATACGGTTGCTGAAACCCTCAAAATAGTATAGATGTTTAAGCATGAGTTAGGTCTTGGGTTGTCAACCTGGTCCCTACCGCCCACTAGTGGGGTAGGGACTATGGAGGTTAAAACCTCCTTTTGAGTGAGTGGGCAGGCGCGAGCGCACACATCAATAAACCAATGTGCGCGTGCACGCAAACAAGCAAACACGTGGGAAGAGGAAGGGGAGGAGTGGAAACTGATAGCAGGGACAGGCAGAAGCGGAGCAGAGTAGTTGCAAAATAGGAGAAAGAAAAGTTATAGGCAGGAGAGAATTGTTGTTGGCTAATAATAAGTGGGCTAACTAGCTCAGCCTTAGATGTAGATAAAGATGTAGATAAATTTATTTATAGGCCGCCCTTTTCCCTGAGGGGACTCAGGGCGGCTTACAACATATAGGGAAGGGAGTACACACAATGACATATAAAGACAGTACGTAATTAAAAATAGAAGCAACATTCATTCATCATTCGGGAGGGGACGGATTATAATCTTTAACCCCAGGCCTGACGGGATAGCCAGAACTTGAGGGCTGTGCGGAAGGTCTGGAGGGTGGTGAGGGTACGAATCTCCATGGGGAGATCGTTCCAAAGGGTCGGAGCTTACTTTTGTACATTGCCCTAAGGAAGGTAAAAAAAAGGAGATAAAAAGCAAAAGATAAAAAAATTTAAAAAAGGGAAGAAAAATAGAGAAAAGGGGATAAAATAAAGGAGGAGAGTAAGCGGTGTTTAGTCTGGCTCATAAATTAAGTTTTGTTATCTTATAAAATAAAAGAAAGAAATAAGTAAAGGAAGAAGAAGGAGAAAATAAAAAAAGGGAAAAAGAGATCCTTGATATAGTGAAATACTATAAGAAAGATAAAGAAGAAGAAGGCAGGAAAGGGAATTTTGTTTTGATGGTGACACTTAATAAAAATTGGCACCTAATACAGCTTTGTTTTTGGTGTTTGTAATAAAAGGGAAAAGAGGAGGGAAAAAAGCACTTTGTGGAGTGCAGATCAAAACGTAAAAGGAAAAGGAGTTGTTAAATTGTGAAACAAATTTAGAACCCATGTCTGAAAAAAAAGAAATATGCTCATGTTCCGCACTTGCGCAAAAACTGGTGGGCGGTAAGGAAATTTTTCCATCCAGAGAGATCCATTAGTAGGCGGTAGGTAGAAAAAGGTTGACTACCACTGAGTTAGATGCTAGCCCCTGCAAGGTACTCCAGACAAAAAGCATAATGATGAGTACTACTTCTGTCATTATTGTAAGATTAAATTAACAGACTCTTGCAAGACTGAATGCATTTCTCCTTCCTCTCCTCTTACTCCCTGGAAAACTACAAAGTTTCCATCTCAAATGCTTCTCATGCCCCCTCTGCTTCTGTAGGCTGAGATATTTTTTACGTGCCAGCCGATCCAGTCTATAATTCTTCTTCCTGTATTCCAAGGTCATTCTCACATACCATTATAGTAGGGCTTCTGATCTATCAAGAAGGGGGGTAGGGAGGGGGGATCATAGGGGGGAGGGGGGGAGGAGGGAGGGGGGAAACATAGTTTCAATTTTCAAAACAACAAGAATGCACTTGTATACTGTTGCTCCTTTCCTTTTTTTTCTTTTCTTTTTTTTCTTTTCTTTCAATTTTAGTATAAAATACAAATCGAATATACTAATGAATAGCAGAAATACACCGAAGCGAGGAGTAGAGGGAAAGAAGAGGGAGGAGTAGAGAGGGAGTGAGAGGGGAATGGAAGGAGGGTGAGATGGAGGGAGGGGGAGAAAGGAACGTTAGAGGGGGAGGGGAAGTAGAGGAGGGGAATGTTGAAGGGGAGAAACGAAAGTTGGAGGGGGAGAAAGAAAGGGTGTATGGAGGGTTGAAGTGTTATGTTGGTTTTGTACTTTGGAATATATGAAGAGTTGTGTTTATTGTTTCTTTAATCGCACAGTATATAAGTGATTGTATAAATTGAAAATGAAAATGAAATAAAACATATATTGATAGAAAAAAAAAGAAATTGTTATTAGCACCCTGCTAATCAGCTGATGGGATGCGGTGGCTCAGTGGCTAAGACCCTGAGCTTGTCGATCAGAAAGGTCGGCAGTTCCGCAGTTCGAATCCCTAGCGCCGTGTCATGGAATGAGCTCCCATTACTTGTCCCAGTTTCTGCCAACCTAGAAGTTCGAAAGCACATAAAAATGCAAGTAGAAAAATAGGGACCACCTTTGGTGGGAAGGTAACAGCATTCCATGTGCCTTTGGAGTTTAGTCATGCCAGCCACATGACCGCGGAGATGTCTTCGGACAGCGCTGTCTCTTCAGCTTTGAAACGGAGATGAGCACCACCCCCTAGAGTCGGGAACGACTAGAACATGTGTGAATGGAACCTTTACCTTTACCTTAATTGATATTATAATTGACTTCCTCCCTCCCTCCCTCCCTCCCTGTTGCTTTGGGTAAAATAGCAATAACATTGATATTCTCCAAATAGCTTGATTGTACAGTACCTCTTTAAACCAGGAAAGGTGGCCTCTGGAATCTGTAAGAGAGAATGAAGCTCCTTCACCACCGTTTTTCCTTTGAGTGCAATCCTTTAACATGCCAAGAACCCAAACGCAGAAATCTTGGAATGTCATCATCCACAATTTTACATGAACAGATACGTACTGTCAAGGAAATGCCAAAAAACCAAATATTTTATTTCTTGAAAGATGAAAAAAATGACATATGTTTTTGTTTAACTGGCAGTGGAGATGCAGCACAGCTGGCCTTCATTAGACTGCTGGAGGGCTGATGGTTTCCTGCACATAAACAAGTCTGTTCTCCTAATATCCTGATTTCTAAGGAGATTGTAAATGAACAGTCCAGAGCAATATCTCCTAGGCTTTTAATTGGAATTGGAAAGTTTTGCAGATGGAACTGTTCATCATCTGGAACTGTCTTCATACTTACCAAAATGATTGTTTTCCTTCATTTGTTTGAAGATTTTCTTTTCAGGAACTCATTCTGCCAAACTAGTCTAAAACTTCCTTATCACCCAGTTCACTCTTTTCAGAAATTGAAATCACATTAATTCTTTTTCAGGCTTTGGAGATAGTTGCTGATTTTGGAGGGCAAAAAATAAAATTAAAAAAATGCATTTCACACTTTTTAAAGGATCACTGGGTCTCCGTGGTTCCTTTTGGCAACAAGGTCTATAACGTTGTCTCCATTCTTAGAATTCTGCTCCTGAAAGAGTTTCTTCCGATGCAGAAGACATAGGCTTTATGTCCTCAGCTGCGAAGATAGATCAAATAATTCATTGAATTTCTCTGCAATTTCCTTACCACCAGTTAGGTCATCTTTAGGGTCATCTTTGCAATTTCCTTACTTTCCTTTAGGTCATTTTTATCCTATGACTCATTGGTCGCACCACCTCTGTGTTCAGTGGCCTGCTTTAAATATAGTTAAAATGCTTTTTTTTAAAAAAAAAAAAATCATCATTCATGCTTTATTTTGCTTTGTTTTTGCATCCTTGGCAGTTTGCTTGCATCTTTTCTTTGTAAAAAGGTATCTCTCGCGTTCTCTCAGTCTCTGGCAAAATTTCCATTCACTGTTTTTAGCTTTGCTGTATGCCACCTAGAGTCACTTTTGGTGAGTTTGGTAGCTATGAGAGAAAGAAAGAGAGAGAGAGAGAGAGAGAGAGAGAGAGAGAGAGAGAGAGAGAGAGAGAGAGAGAGAGAGAGAGAGAGAGAGAGAGAGAGAGAAAGAAAGAAAGAAAGAAAGAAAGAAAGAAGAAGAAGAAGAAAGAAAGAAAGAAAGAAAGAGAAAGAAGAAAGAAAGAAGAAAGAAAGAAAGAAAGAAAGAAAGAAAGAAAGAAAGAAAGAAAAAGAAGAAAGAAAGAAAGAAAGAAGAAAGAAAGAAAGAAAGAGAGAAAAGAAAAAAAGAAAAAGAAAGAAAGAGAAAGAAAGAAAGAAAGAAAGAAAGAAGAAGAAAGAAAGAAAGAAAGAAAGAAAGAAAGAGAAAGAAGAAAGAAAGAAGAAAGAAAGAAAGAAGAAAGAAAAAGAAGAAAGAAAGAAAGAAAGAAAGAAAGAAAGAAAGAAAGAAAGAAAGAAAGAAAGAAACTTTTTGGATCTGTCTCATTCACCATTAAAAGCTCTTTAATTTGGTATCATATTCCTCAAGTCGAGGTGTGTGTTCTAGATAGGTTTTCTTCATCACAATTCCTCATTTAACATTTTTATTGAGTTATAAGATAAAAGAAGATACAAAATACGAAAGTAAATAGGAAAGCAGTGGGGAGGAAGAAGGGGAAGAGAAGTGATGAAGGATTATGAAAAAGAAAACGAAGCGTTGACTTCCGACTCTCTTTGTTGCAGTAAAATAAGGCATTAACAACAAATCACAATTTTGTGTTTTTTCTTCTTCATTTCAGTTCCTAAATAATACAGAGGAACTTAGTACATTTGATTCCCTCTGAAACATTCTTTATACCATCATCTTATTTGCAATTAGGTGTGACTGTTTTGGATATTTTGAGCAATTATTCCATTTTTTTAATGTTAAATTCAGTAGCATTATGATCAATGTTTCCAGCAATAGCAATAGCAATAGCAGTTAGACTTATATACCGCTTCACAGGGCTTTCAGCCCTCTCTAAGCGGTTTACAGAGTCAGCATATTGCCCCCAACAACAATCCGGGTCCTCATTTTACCCACCTCAGAAGGATGGAAGGCTGAGTCAACCTTGAGCCGGTGAGATTTGAACAGCCGAACTGCAGAACTGCAGTCAGCTGAAGTAGCCTGCAGTGCTGCATTTAACCACTGCGCCACCTTGGTTAAAGGTTTTTCAATAATATCCAGAGACAATGCTACTTGCCTAGGATTAAACCCAAGACGATTTTTCATCTGGTTGACTGCTGATAAAATATTCTAGGGCATAGATATTTAACTATCTAGAAATTTTGCCTGTTTGACACGACATGAGCATGTATTTTCACTGTCTGTGTAAGGGTGATTGAGCTAACCGCTCAGAGAGTTCCTCTTTAAATGCCTATGTGATTTCATCTTTCATCAGAAGACAGTCAAGAGAATAATAGTGTGTCCCCAATACTAATTTTCTTTCTTTCCCTGAACTACATGGTTAACTCCAGTAGTTTTATGTCATTTCACCCCTTAATTTAAACCGAGGAAGAAATGAATAACCTGATTGTGTTTTACTGATTATAAGTCTATCTTCAGTTTTTTTTCCACATCTCACCTTTTAAAAAAAAAACCCACTGAGGCTGTGACAACTCCATCCGCGTCATTTCACAACGGAGCAGCGGTAAGTATTGAGCGTGAACTTACAACATTATGCCTTACTCATCTGTTGCTCTGCCAATTTGATGACCACATCTATTAATTTATCGGAAATAGTTTGTTCTTTGGTTCAACAGTAATGAATAATGTAATGAGAAACTACAGAATAATGATTAGGGAGTAAAACACAGGCACCGAGATTATTCATTCCCAGCAGGAAATGGATGCACTACTGTGGAGGTATAAAGGCCATCCTCTAATAGTTTTTCCCACCCTGCTAAAATATATATGTATCATGTATTATTCCCAAAACTCTTAGTATTCTAAGTTCTCTGGTTGATGAAGATGATGATGATCATCATCATGTAAAAAGCAAACTAAAACTTGCAAGAGCACATATAAGTTCCAAATATCAAACAAGCAGCAGATGGCAGCGTGACAAGAGAGTTGATGTCTCTTTTAATTCTTGTTGTTAAACAAGAATTAAAAAAAACAAAAATTAGGCCATATTTATGGAGGGTATGATTTGGCCTGTCTTCATCAGGGGACTAATATATGCCTCCGAACTCTTGTTAAATATCACCCTGCATCCAGAATAATAGACTTTGATTCTCATATTCATCTTTTCTCATGAACAATCTAATCCATGCATTCTGAAGAACCTTTGAATCCAGGTGTCAGCGTTCCAAATATCATACAGAATTAAATCAGAGTCCAAGGCAGAGTTATCCTTAAAGTTCCAATTGAGTAAGACAGACATGTTGGCATCGTGCTAGGGAATCCCAATTCTAAAGCACTTCCTGGGATTCCACCCAGTTAAAAGTTCATGATCTTGTCCTCACATCCACAAATCCATCACATGGCCCAGTTGTCTTCTTCACCCAGCTGCTTCCAGTCAGGTGCAAAGGTGCGGAGACAAAAGATGACTTTGATCTTCTAGAAAAGAATGATAACAACACATTCCACAGTCCTACTCCTTTCTATTCCCCCCTCCCAAAAACTACACTAATGAAACAGCATAATGAAATAAGAGAAAGTGTGGCAGGCCAAAGATCCTAAAAGGGATATAATAACTGACCCCAGGGGTTGGTCTACCCAATGTAGTCAAGAAATCAAGATGGCACTGCAACAGTACAATCAAAGCTCCATCTGGGTTTTGTGGGTGGTGTATGTCACACTTGCCATCTTGACTTTTTACCATATCCCATAGGGACCTGCCCGGAATTATCTTTTTTGTCCCAAACTTCCCAAATTAATTAGGGATAGCTGGGAATTAAAATCGAAACATGTTTGGAAGGCAAGTTGTAAAAAAGAAGTCTGGACTAAACCCTGTTTTGAAGGAATAAGGTTGTATTTGTCCTTTAAATATTTGTCCTCCTCGAAATAGATGGGGCCAAGATAACATACAAACATGTTCTGACATCCCTTCTCCGTCCAGGAATGAAAGCCAAAAGCCACGTAACCAAAAAGGTTTCTTTTAATCAGTCCAAGCACTTGTTGGCTGCAAGCCCAAATAAACAAAGATAATAGCTCCGGCAGAAAGTCCTATAAACAAACGCAGCACTGCAAAGAGGCTTCTTCCAGCGAACCTACTTATCCAAGTTGGCTTCTCTCGGTTTGTCAATGTAAACAAGAACGATCACTAGAACAGGAACGGAACGTTGACTTCTGCAACCAGGGCGTGGCAGCAGCAGTCTCTTTATGCTCTGGAGAGGATCCCAATGAGCAACAGCTGCTCGCAATCATCTCCTGTAAGTACTCAGGTGTTCCTTCCATGAGTAACCCTTCGAGGGGGTGCATCCTGCAACAACTCCCAATTGTTTCCCTGAACACTCCCTCTGATCCAATGCTCTGCCACCACCTGGTGGCCAGTGGCTCCTGCCGGGCCACAACACACACATATATGTGTGTGTGTGTCATTCATTTACATATTTAGTAATTTTATTTGTATTGAATTAAGCAACAATATTTAGAAGACCACCAAGGTTTTCAGAGGCACACCTCTTTAAGTTGATGCACCCACATTATTAAGGTTATGATCAAATAGGCAAATGAGACAAACAGGGATTATAAGGATGGTTCTCCCTATATGAAGATCTATCACAGGTCACCGGTTGTCTGAAGTTCTCCATGGGGAAAGACACAGGGTATGAGACTATTCTAGGACTGGTTCTGCATAGGTTCTTCTCATTTGGATGAAGGTCTCTTTGTAGCTGCTTCCCATGCTAGATTTATAGACCCAGAGGGGGAAATTGTAAGCACAAATCTCATTTTAAAAGTTAATAAAAAGACAGCCTTAATTGTTCTAAAAACAATTACATTATAGAAGATGGGGAAGGGAGGAAAGAAAGACTTTGCCTTCTTTTCAATCGGGATAATTCTGGTTTTTTTTGTTTTTTTTTTTTTTAGTTTTCAGCTCCAAATTATACTTCAGAGCTGCATCCTTCAGGGTCTCACTGTGACTATGTTGACCAGCTTATCTCTAACCTGTGGGCAGAGGTGGGTTCCTACCAGTTCGCACCTATTTGGTAGAACCGGTTCGTCAAATCTACCAAACTGGTTAGAAGAGGTTCCACCAGTGGACCCGGAAAGCAGGCCACACCTACAGAAGAGGTTCCAAAATTTTTGAAACCCACCACTGGTCCTTGGATATGATTATTCTACACTATGATGCTCATATTTATAAAACTCAGTGCCTCTGTGAAAGGTAAGGATGACTACTGCGTTTGTGGTGCAATCAGAACGTTGCGTGTGTTGAAGTTGTTTTAACGCAAACCAAAGATGCCTTTTAAAAAACAAGTTTGCATCATATTCTTATGCATGCCAGTGCTGTGTGTGGGGTAATTTAAGGTGGTTCTGACAAGTATCATCGGCATCTTCATATCCGGTCACATGGGCGGCAAGCCACTCCCATCCAGTCACAAGGGTGGCAAGCCACTCCCACAAAGAAGGCCACACCCACAGAGTAGGTTCGAACAATTTTTGAAACCCACCATTGATGGAGAGGTAGTAATAACATTTATATTGATGGAAAGTAATTCTTCTGGAAATTTTTTGAGAGAGAAAAAACCCCCAAACACAAAGATGATTGTGGCGTTTTTTTTTCTTCCAGTGTTTTTTAAAACAGGTCAACCAGGATGTTCAGTTTCTTTTTAAAATAATCCCTAACATTCAGATTTATATTTTTCAGTGCTTTCCACTTCAAATGCTATAGAAATCTAGTATAATTCTTGAGGTAACATTTCAACATTCCTGCAGTGATGGATCTCATCAATCATTCAGTGTCAGCCTCGAACAAGTTTCAAAAACCATTGGAGCTGAATGTTGAGTATTAAACCAGACAGGAGTGTTTTAACGAAATTAACATGATCAATATTGATTAGTATTTCAATGTTAGTGTCTTTCCATTTGCTGATATAAGCTGTCTTAGCTTATCCCTAGTTCTTGCATATGTCAAAAGACAATAGCAGACATTTCTCTCTTCAAAGGACTGCTGTATATATGGAATAAGTAAGACCTACGAATTCGGTACAGGAGACAGTGAACGTTGAAATCCACATTATAAAGCAATAAGGTTAAATACATTTCCCTAAAAACAGTGTTTTGCTCAAGCACAATTCAAAGCTCTGAATTGAGAGTGAGTTGACACATTTCTATATGCAGTCCCAAAGTCACAGCTCTAGTAGTAGTGGAAATACCAATCCAATACACCTGCATATCAATTCTATGTAAGTCCCAAAGCTTCTGAGATTGTGATGGTTGATATTTTTCCCCAAAGGCCCTTTGGATTATGAAGCAAGGCTAGAGATGACCCTACTGTGAACAGAAGAACATTAGCAGCTGATATACAATACAATCAGTGGTGGGTTTCAAAAATTGTTCGAACCTACTCTGTGGGTGTGGCCTCCTTTGTGGGAGTGGCTTGCCGCCCATGTGACCGGATATGAAGATGCCGACGACACTTGTCAGAACCACCTTAAATTACCTCACACACAGCACTGGCATGCATAAGAATAGGATGTCAACTTGTTTTTTAAAAGGCATCTTTGGTTTGCGTTAAAACAACTTCAACACACGCAATGTTCTGATTGCACCACAAACGCAGTAGTCATCCTTACCTTTCACAGAGGCACTGAGTTTTATAAATAGGAGCATGATAGTGTAGGATAATCATATCCAAGGACCAGTGGTGGGTTTCCAAAATTTTTGGAACCTCTTCTGTAGGTGTGACCTGCTTTCCGGGTCCACTGGTGGAACCTCTTCTAACCGGTTCGGTAGATTTGACGAACCGGTTCTACCGAATAGGTGCGAACTGGTAGGAACCCACCTCTGACCTGGCATAAAGCTTTCCAGTAATGGTCCTGCCTAGGCTCCTTTGAGAAGAACCTACATAAACAGTCACAGAAAATATTGCGATCCTCGAGTGGTGCTTTTTAATGCAGTGATATCTATTTATGCTAAATCACTTTTCCCTCTCTAGCTTTTCATTTGGTTTCCATTTGTATTATTAGGGGTAGGACTGCACTTGCATCAGCTCATCTGATGCCGCTGTGATATATTGGCGTTACAAGCCTGAATATTCCCAGAGGTTTCCAGAAGATCTTTCAAGACATGGGTCCTGTCAGCTCAGTACAAGGTTTGCCTAAGGCATTTTGTGCCAAGTGACACCTGAAGCGCACCATATCAAAGAACAGGGTACTCCGAAGCCTGCTCAGAATGGTTTTAAAGGAATATTTTATTTCAGAACGAAAGATCAAACCATTTCAGCCAGTGTGCTATTATTCAACTGCCTGCTCTCTGTATACCAGGACTTACCAGATCTAGACTGCAAAAAATATAAACAGCCATTAGATGGCAATAAAGATATATGGGAAAAGTCTATTTCCATCTGGTGGTCATCCATGTTTTCACAATCTTAAAACTGCTATTGTAGATCTCTCTCTATAGCCAGTTCTATCGGTTCCTAGACCCTTTGAAATTTAAAGAGCAATAGCAATAGCAATAGCAATAGTTAGGCTTATATACCGCTTCATAGGGCTTTCAGCCCTCTCTAAGCGGTTTACAGAGTCAGCATATTGCCCCCAACAACAATCTGGGTCCTCATTTTACCCACCTCGGAAGGATGGAAGGCTGAGTCAACCTTGACCCTGGTGGGATTTGAACAGCCAAACTGCTGAACTGCAGTCAGCTGAAGTAGCCTGCAGTGCTGCATTTAACCACTGTGCCACCTCGGATAATACATGACTATACTCTCTTTTTTGAAGGTACGGTGAAATCACTCAGTGCTCAGAAGGAATATAAGGGTGG
Source organism: Thamnophis sirtalis (assembly GCF_051295495.1). Classification (NCBI taxonomy): domain Eukaryota; kingdom Metazoa; phylum Chordata; class Lepidosauria; order Squamata; family Natricidae; genus Thamnophis; species Thamnophis sirtalis. Next base: position 8,873,883 of record NW_028261387.1, read on the forward strand.
ACTGTGTAAATATTGTTGTTGTTGTTGTTGTTGTTGTTGTTGTTGATTTTATTTATATGCCGCCCTTTTCCCCCGAAGGGGACTCAGGGCGGCTCACAACTCAACCAGGGAAGGGGGGTACAAACAAAAAATTTAAAAACGACACAAAAAACAATGCATAATTAAAACACAACAGTCATACCAATTTGAGACGGGGGCAACGAGTCTTTAGTCCCAGGCCTGTCTGAACAGCCGGGTTTTAAGGGCTTTGCGGAAGGCCTGGAGGGTGGTGAGGGTTCGAATCTCCATGGGGAGCTCGTTCCAGAGGGTCGGAGCAGCCACAGAGAAGGCTCTCCTCCGGGTAGTCGCCAGTCGACACTGGCCGGCGGATGGAATTCGGAAGAGGCCTAATCTGTGGGATCTAATCGGTCTAGTGGAGGTAATTGGCAGCAGGCGGTCTCTCAATATATGTAGAACTGATCTTTAGGAAGGTAGGCAAAAGCTGGTAGGAGAGAAAAGAAGGAGCAAACTGTTGGGGAGAACTTGCAGATAAGTTTACCCAATCCTGAGGTAGAAGCAGGGGTGGGCTGCTACAGGTTCGCCCAGGTTCTGGAGAACCTGTAGCTAACATTATTGATGGCTCCAAATCCCACCCCTGGCTGGCCCCTCCCACCACACCCTGCCCCTCCCAGGAGTTTCCACGTGGCCCAGTTTGGATGTGAGGTAAGTGCAGGGCCGATCCAAAGGCTCAGGGAGGGAGAAAAACGGGCCTCCTGGAAGTTCTGGAAGAGGGCCTCCGGAGCCCGGGTAGGCAGTTTTTGCCTTCCCAAAGCCTAGAGGAAAGCCTCCGGAGCCTGGGGAAGGTGAAAATGGCCCCCTGGCATGGTGCAGGAGGGCAACTAGGCCAAGCCCACCCAGCAACTAGGCAGAAAACCCATTGTTGAAATTTTTGAAGCCAACCTCTGGGTAGAAGGCAGTTTGGGGGGAAAAACGCCCTCTACAGGAGGCAGGAGAACAACGTGCCTCATTACGTCAGGAATTTTTTGGCTTTTAACCCTTGCTTAGCCCTGCTCGAGTGATCTCTGCCAATTACCTCCACTAGACCAATAAGATCCCACAGACTAGGCCTCCTCCGAATTCCATCAGCCGCCCAGTGTCGACTGGCGACTACCCGGAGGAGAGCCTTCTCTGTGGCTGCTCCGACCCTCTGGAACGAACTCCCCATGGAGATTCGTACCCTCACCACCCTCCAGGCCTTCCGCATAGCCCTTAAAACCTGGCTGTTCCGACAGGCCTGGGGCTAAAGACTTGTAGCCCCACTTCGAATGGTATGATTGTTGTGTTTTTTAACTGTGTATGGTCTTTATATTTTGTAACTTTGTTTGTTTCCCCCTCCCTTGAATTGTGAGCTGCCCTGAGTCCCTTTCAGGGAAAAGGGCGGCATAGAAATAAAGTAAATTCAAATTCAAATCATAAAGTCAGACTAGATGAGGCATCTCATTCTCCTGCCGCCTCCTGTAGAGGGCACTTTTTAGAGGCTTTTTTAAACAGTTAAGCACTAAGCAGAGTCATCCACGGTGACTCTGGCAGCAACTAGCTCAGCCTGACCTTTTTCCTTTTCCTTTTTTTTTCTTTTCATGATGACAGTGGTGAGGCTCTGCCTCCCCTGCCTCCCCTGACTGCACGTCCCTGCTTCTAGCAGTGATGATGTTACCTAGTTTGGTAATGAAACGTCTGCAAGAAAACCACCAAGCTCAGAGAGCAGCCAGGACCCTTCATTACAACCCGGAGCTATCAAGAGTCTCTTCTGTTGGAGAGCCTTGATGCAAGGGAAAACTGAAAGTTTTAATTTTAATTCAGTTTCAGCTGAATTAAAGCTCTGACTGGATGGTGGGGAAGGGAACAATTCCCTTCCAGTCCTTCCATTCCCCACCATCCGGTCAAAGCTGAAGAAGCTTCTTGGATGAGAAGCGAAGCATCTTCAAAGAAAGACAAGTCCAGTTGACTCTTGAAAAAAATTGGGATTCCTTTCAAAGTCTAATCACCAAGCTCTCAACTCCTTGAAAGACATACAGCTGGCAAGCTCAAACAATCTTCCTTGCCTTTTTTCTGTGATGCCCCTTCCCCCCCCTCACTCCCAGGGAAAGATACATCTGGAACGAACTCCCCGTGGAGATTCGAACCCTCACCACCCTCCAGGCCTTCCGCAAAGCCCTTAAAACCTGGCTGTTCCGACAGGCCTGGGGCTAAAGAACCGTTGCCCCCCGTCTCGAATTGGTATGACTGCTGTGTGTTTTTAATTATGTATTGTTTTTGTGTTGTTTTTTAATTTTTTGTTTGTATCCCCCCTTCCCTGGTTTGAGTTGTGAGCCGCCCTGAGTCCCCTTCGGAAGGGGAAAAGGGCGGCATATAAATAAAATCAACATTCAACATTCAACATACATGCCAGAGATGACCTGGCAGCACTGAAAGAGGTGAAAACTATATTAAGTGAAAAAAAATAAAGAATGTTGTGGTTGGAAACCCAAAGGCGGACGGGGCATTTGAAGCATTTGAGTTTGCCAGGTGGTCAGCCTGATCTGGGGCTGTTCCTCCGTAATGTCAGGAGAGGTGGGTATCTCTTCTGGCCCTTTGTTACAGCGCAACATGGAATTGATTTCATTAACCAGTCTGAGAGACCGTCTACTGCCAATTACCTCCACTAGACCAATAGACTAGGCCTCCTCCGAATTCCATCAGCCGGCCAATGTCGACTGGCAACTACCCGGAGGAGGGCCTTCTCGGTGGCTGCTCCGACCCTCTGGAACGAACTCCCCGTGGAGATTCGTACCCTCACCACCCTCCAGGCCTTCCGCGTAGCCCTTAAAACCTGGCTGTTCCGACAGGCCTGGGGCTAAAGACTTGCAACCCCACTCGAATGGTATGACTGTTGTGTTTTTTAACGGTGTATGGTTTTCATGTTTGTAACTTGTCTGTTTTTCCCCTCCCTTGAATTGTGAGCCGCCCTGAGTCCCCTCAGGGAAAAGGGCGGCATACAAATAAAGTAAAATCTAAATCTAAAATCTGATTGCTAGGAAAGGCTGACTCCGTCAGAGCTGGTAGTCTAGGCTTCCTGTCATTTTCCTTCCCATGCAGACCACGGAATTGTTAAAAAGGCTATTTTTAGGAGGTGCTGGAGTACGGTGACCCGTGGTTGCTCCTTTTGCAATGAAAAGAAGAGAGGGAGGGGGGCCGAGCGGATCTCACCTCAAAGAATATAAAATGAGAATCACTCTCAAGCCTTTAAATGTGCTTGAAAATTATTTGCCTTCCGCAGACAGAGGTGGTTTTATTTGGAAAGGAGTTTGAAACCTACAAAGTTGCAATGCACAGGATCACATTCACATATATTTTTTTTCAAGCTAATGACCAAAGTATTAAGTTGGATGCAGAGGGGGGTTCTGAACCGGTTTGTCAAATCTACCGAACCGGTTAGAAGAGGTTCCACCAGAAAGCAGGCCACACCTACAGAAGAGGTTCCAAAAAGAGCCGAGGTGGTGCAGTGGTTAGGGTGCAGTACTGAAGGCCACTACAGCTGACTGTTATCTGCAGCTCAGCGGTTCTAATCTCACCGGCTCAAGGTTAACTCAGCCTTCCATCCTTCTGAGGTGGGTGAAATGCGGACCCAGACTGTGGGGGGCGATATGCTGACTCTGTAAACCACTTAGAGAGGGCTGAAAGCCCTATGAAGCGGTATATAAGTCTAACTGCTATTGCTATTGCTATTGAAACCCACCACTGACACACACACACACACGCACACAGAAAGAGAAAGAGAAACAAAGGAAGAAAGAAAAAAAGAAAAAAGAAAGAAAAAGTGAGAGAGAGATGAAAGAAAAAAGGAAAAAGGGACAGAGACACAAAAGGAAGGAAAGAGAGAGAGAGGGAGAGAGAGAGAGAGAACACATGGCCTGCAAGCCACTCCCACCAGGTCACATGGCCGGCAAGCCACTCCCACAAAGGAGGCCACACCCACAGAGTAGGTGCCAAATTTTTTTGAAACCCACTACTGACACACAGAGAGAGAGAGAGAGAGAAAGAAAGAAAGAAAGGAAGAAAGAAAGAAAAAAGAAAGAAAAGGTGAGAGAGAGATGAAAGAAAAAAAAGAAAAAGGGACAGAGACAAAAGGAAGGAAAGAGAGAGAGAGAGAGAGAGAGAGAGAGAGAGAGAGAAAACACATGGCCTGCAAGCCACTCCCACCAGGTCACGTGGCCGGCAAGCCACTCCCACAAAGGAGGCCACACCCACAGAGTAGGTGCCAAATTTTTTTGAAACCCACTACTGACACAGAGAGAGAGAGAGAGAGAGAGAGAGAGAGAGAGAGAGAGAGAGAGAGAGAGAGAGAAAGGAAGAAAGAAAGAAAAAAAGAAAAAAGAAAGAAAAGGTGAGAGAGAGATGAAAGAAAAAAAAAGAAAAAGGGACAGAGAGACAAAAGGAAGGAAAGAGAGAGAAAGAGAGAGAGAGAGAAAAAAAACACATGGCCTGCAAGCCACTCCCACCAGGTCACATGGCTGACAAGCCACTCCCACAAAGGAGGCCACACCCACAGAGTAGGTTCAAATTTTTTTTGAAACCCACCACTGATTGGATGGCAAAAAGAAATATCCCGCACCTTGTTAAAAACACACACCCTATGCCATTTTTGGGGCAGTGAGATCAGACCCATATTTCAATTGCTTTGTCTCCTTCTTTTTAATGTAATGCTTTCTCATCCCAAATAAAACCCAGTAAGAGTTGATAACCATCAATAATACCTTTTTCACCTTGGCAGATAACCAAACCAGCTAGATGGGTTTGTCACATAATTTTCATTTGTCAGTTTTCTTGGTTTTTTAAGGGAAGTTGCTGTCATGTCTTGGATGCTGCCTTGGGACAATTTGAATTATGAGCAAAAATTGGTTCCCAATAATGGGAACAGTGTCTCATGGATAGTGGTTTTAAGAATGACTATTCTGACCGATGATGGAGCTGGCATGGCTTTAAAATTGGGATAGCAATAGCAGTTAGACTTATATACCGCTTTATAGGGCTTTCAGCCTTCTCTAAGCGGTTTACAGAGTCAGCATATTGCCCCCAACAACAATCCGGGCCCTCATTTTACCCACCTCGGAAGGATGGAAGGCTGAGTCAACCCTGAGCCGGTGAGATTTGAACGGCCGAACTGCAGAACTGCAGTCAGCTGAAGTAGCCTGCAGTGCTGCATTTAACCACTGCGCCACCTCGGCTCTCTATCATGGATAGTGGTTTTAAGAATGACTATTCTGACCGATGATGAAGCTGGCATGGCTTTAAAATTGGGATGTTGTGGACAATGCCAAGAACCCAAATGCAGAAATCTTGGAATGCCATCATCCACAATTTTACATGAACAGATACATACTGTCCAGGAAATGCCAAAAAAAACCCAAATATTTTATTTCTTGAACGATGAAAAAATGGCATATGTTTTTGTTTAACTGGCAGTGGAGATGTAGCACAGCTGGCCTTCATTAGACTGCTGGAGGGCTGATGGTTTTAAGAATGACTGTTCTGACTGATGATGGAGCTGGCATGGCTTTAAAATTGGGATGTAGTGGACAATTGACTTGGATGATTGACTTACACCAAGGATATACTGCTGAGTAAACATGCATAGGACTTTCTTATAATTTAGAATCTATTATTAATTGTGTATGCCAGAGGTTAGAAATTTTCTGTATTCAAAGCAAATATTTTCCTACTAAGCTAAACAATACATTGATAAGGTAAAAGACGCTTCCATCATGCACACCCTCCTCCTCCTCCTCCTCCTCCTCCTCCTCCTCCTCCTCCTCCTCCTCCTCCTCCTTTCTTGCTCTTAATTGCAAGCCAAGTGTCAGGGTTGCAAGTAACACCCCCAACAAAAGAAGTCTTGAGTTTCCTCAAAGTTCCATTTTATGAGAGATGTCATATTGGCACATCTGGGAAAACCCAAATCTGAAAGGTTCCAGGTTTTTCCTACCCAAGTGAAAGTTCAAGTCCCTGTCCAGCACCCACATGTACATCACATGGTCCAATCAGGCACTGTCCCAACTGGAGATGCCTCCCAGTCACGCCACTCCAGGTGTAGGGCAAGATGTTCTTGACTCTCTGAGAAAGGAATGTTATTTAGACTATCTATCTCCCATACTCCATATAATCCCCCCTCCCATTTTCCCACAGTAGAAAAGGTGGCAGTGCTGAAGGCCCAATGTAAAAGATGGCTTCCAGGGTCTGACACTATGCTTAACATACTAGCAGAGGTGGGTTCCTACCAGTTCACACCTATTCGGTAGAACCGGTTCGTCAAATCTACCGAACCGGTTAGAAGAGGTTCCACCAGTGGACCCGGAAAGCAGGCCACCCCTACAGAAGAGGTTCCAAAATTCTTTGAAACCCACCACTGGTCCTTGGATATGATTATTCTACACTATCATGCTCATATTTATAAAACTCAGGGCCTCTGTGAAAGGTAAGGATGACTACTGTGTTTGTGGTGCAATCAGGACATTGCGTGTGTTGAAGTTGCTTTAACGCAAACCAAAGATGCCTTTTCAAAAACAAGTTTACATCATATTCTTATGCATGCCAGTGCTGCAAGTGAGGTAATTTAAGATGGTTCTGACAAGTGTCGTCAGCATCTTCATATCCGGTCACATGGGTGGCAAGCCACTCCCATCCGGTCACATGGGCGGCAAGCCACTCCCTTTTGAAGCCTTAGGTAGCCCAGTGACATGGCCCAGGCCCACACACCCACACACACACACAGACTCACACAGAGAGAGAAAGAGAAAGAAAGAAAGAGAGAGAGAGAGAAAGGAAGGAAGGAAGGAAGGAAGGAAGGAAGGAAGGAAGGAAGAAAGAGTGAGAGAGAGATGAAAGAAAAAAAGGAAAAATGGACAGAGAGACAAAAGGAAGGAGAGAGAGAGAGAGAGAGAGAGAGAGAGAAAACACATGGCCGGCAAGCCACTCCCACCAGGTCACATGGCCAGCAAGCCACTCCCACAAAGGAGGCCACACCCACAGAGTAGGTTCGAAAATTTTTTGAAACCCACCACTGCATACTAGTCTCCCAAATAACTTTCTAGTTTAGATGACTGTGTATTGTACAAATCATGTAGGGCACTTCACGGGACATTTTGATAAATAAAGTCCTTCATATCAAAACTCTTCCTACCCATTGAGACATAAAATGCTGCAAAATTCTTCCTGGTGTTGACCCTCTTGAGCTTACGAAGAGAGTTGCCTTTCAGGAATTATATATAGTCACTTAGTGGCTGCTTGAAACTTTGAACAAAGATCCATGAAACCCATTTCAGCAGCTTAGGGTAGTTGAAGAACTTAATTTGGTTATGGTTATGGTTAAGTTTATTTATAGGCCGCCCTTTTCCCTGAGGGGACTCAGGGCGGCTTACAACTTATGTAGGAAAGGGAAACATACAATGACATATAGGACAATACATAATTAAAAGAATAGAGCAACATTCATCATTCGGGCGGGGATGGATTATACTCTTTAACCCCAGGCCTGACGGGATAGCCAGGTCTTGAGGGCTGTGCGGAAGGTCTGGAGGGTGGTGAGGGTACGAATCTCCACGGGGAGATCGTTCCAAAGGGTCGGAGCTGCTACTGAAAAGGCTCTCCTCCGCGTAGTTGCCAGTCGACACTGACTGGCAGATGGAACTCGGAGGAGGCCCAATCTATGCGATCTAATGGGTCGCGAGAAGGTAATTGGCAGGAGGCAGTCTCTCAAGTACCCAGATCCACTACCATGAAGGGCTTTGTAGGTGGTAAGTAGCACCTTGAAGCGCACCCGGAGATCAACAATTTATTACTCAGGTTGTCTCAACAGTAAAGGGAAGGAAAGAGGTATGGTTTCCTTCTGCTTACCATTCTTTTCTTTCCATTTGCAGCCAACAATCTGCGCATACTGCAAGCAGCTTTTAGGGTGAGGCTATATTCCAATTGTATTAACAGGGCTAAGTGAAAGGAACTAAAAGGGAGCTATTTCAAAACATAAAGCAATTGGTGATGTCTTCATGAGTGTGTATTTTGGCATTGTTATTTGTTGTGGCCCAGCAGGAGCCATTGGAGCTGCCGCCAGACTCCGACAGCGAGGGGGTTTATGAGTCGGCCTTGGAGGAAGTGGAGGACCCTGGACAGGGCGAGGAGAGACTGGTTGGCCACCAGGTGGCGGCAGAGCATTGGATCAGAGGGAGTGTTCAGGAAAACACTTGTGAGTTGTTTCAGGATGCACCCCGTCGAAGGGTTACTGATGGAAGGAACAACTGCGTAATTGTAGGAGATGATTGGGCTTAGCTGATGCTAATTAAGATCCTCTCCTGTTTATAAAATAGACTGCTTGTGCCACGCCCTTCTTGCAGGAGTCAACATTCTCGTTCATGTTCATAAATGGAGAGAAACCAACTTGGATAAGTGGTTTGCTGTGAGAAGCCTGTTTGCAGTGCTGCATGTGTTTATAGGACTTTTTGCCAGAGCGATTATCTATTTGTTTATTTTGGGCTTGCAACCAACAAGAGTCTGGACTGATTAAAACATTCTTTCGTACATCTGTTTTGGCTTTTGTTCCTGGACGGAGAAGTGGGGGTCAGAACATTTATCATTCAAACCCAAGAAACAACAAGATTGCAGCTATTGCATTTAGTAGATACGTAGTAAATATGTTATTAATGGAGAAGCTCCTACTACAGAGTTATTGGCGGAAGTCACAGGCAAGTTTTAAAACAAATTGCCAGAACTGTTAAATGCAATATCTCGGAAAGGATGTACTACTAATAATGGATGATTGGAATGCAGAAGTTGGAAAAGTGGAGGAACAGGAAGATTTGAATTAAATCGAATCAATTAGGCAGGACATAGGTTAATAGAGTTTGAAAACAGAATTGCTAACACCTGTTTCGAGCAGCCTAAGCAGAGACTCTATGCATGGCTATCACCAGATGCACCTCTTCAGAATAAAACCGGTGATATAGCAAGAGACAGAAGATGGAGGAATAAAATTAATTCAGCCAGGGCACTTCAAGATGCAGACTGTAGAACCAGCTAGGAGTTATTGGTCTTGAATATATATGAGTTAAACTTTAAAAATTAAAGTCACTCCTGCAAAATCTGATCTGTAGGCTGTATAGTCAGAATATAAGGTCAACATACAAATCAGATGTAGTCCACTTACTGTTTGCAGAAAAGAAGTTGAGATACTATGAAAAGAGATTTAAAAAAACTAAGAAACCAACATTTCAAAGAGGAAAAGATCCATTCAGCTTTCAGGTCAAGCTATATAAGGTCTAAAATAAGACGGTGGATGAAAGATGCACAGGAAGTGTTGTGGCCCAGTAGGTGCCGTTGGAGCTGCCACCAGACTCCGTCAGTGAGGGGCCCTATGAGTCAGCCCTGGAGGATGTGGAGAACCTGGACAGGGTTCTGACTCCGAGCAGGGCACAGAGAGACTGGTTGGCCAGCAGGTGGCACCTGAGCCTTGGACTAGTGGGGAGGAGACAAGGGAGAGTGATCCAGAAACCAACAGTGAGTTGTTCCAGGATGCACACCATCGAAGAGCTACTTGGCGTCAAGAACAACTACGTAATTACAGGAGGTAATTGCGCTCAGCTGATGGTCATTAGGCTCCTCTCCAGACTATAAAAAAGACTGCTTGTGCCACCCCCTTCTTGCAGAAGTCAACGCTTGGACTAAAGAGAAACTAACTTGGCAGGCTGGATTGCTGCCAGAGTTTGTCTGAATTGCTGCCAAGGTTTGTCGGACTTGCTGCCAAGGTCCTTATCTATTTGTTTACTTGGCTTTCAGCCACCGAGAGCCTGGACTTGCTATTAAAGGACATTCTCATTAAGCGTGTCTCGGCTTTCGTTACTGGATAGAGGAGGGGGTCAGAACAGGAAGTAAACACCCCATTCATCAAGCAAGAAACAGAGGTGTGACAATCTAGAATGCTAACAAATAGAATGAAATACGGAAAGAAAAGAGAAGCGAAAGTCTTTTCAGTAGATCAAAGAAATCACAAGGAAATTTAAATAAGGTAAGACCATTCAAGTTTAATCAAAGGAGAGATTTAAGAGAAGTAAATGAGGTTAAAGGAGGATGTTGAAGGCCTAGAATGACAGATACATTTGTGGAAAGAGAATACAGAGAGGATTTCCCCCTCACCCCCCCCCCCCACCCATGAGTGAAGTAGGAGAGGCAATAGACAAGCACAAGATGCAGATAAAAAGAAGCACTGAAATGAGAGATATAAACGAGACTGGAAAAAATGGATTGACTATATACAAAACAAATATGGGACTAAGAAATTACAGATAGCCTATGCTTAAGATTAGGAACAATCTAAGCTGCTCAAAGTTAGTGTAACAGGAAGAAGCTGAGTTCAATGCAGAGATGTTATTAATTTCCTTTTTTTATTATTTCCTTTGTCTTAATATATTTTAGACTGTGTTTGTTAAAAATCTATACCGTATACGGGCTCTGGGAAGTTGGGGGGGGGAGGGAGGTGGGGTGTTAGGGGGGAGGGGGGGATATATAGTATGTGTTAGATTTTAAAGTAACGTGACTGCACTTGTATACTGTTGCTCTATAATTCCACTGTAAAAATAGGATAAGCTGAATATATTAATAGATAATAGAAATACACCAAAGGGAGGAGTAGAGGGATAGAAGAAAGAGGGGTAGTGAGAGTGGGAGAGAGGACTGGAGGGAGGGGGAGAAGGAAGGGAGGGAGTGTACCGGGAGAGGGGAGTCGTAGAGGGGGAGGGGAAGTAGGATAGAGGGGAAGGATGGAGGGAAGATGGAAAGTTGGAGGGGGGGCGAAAGAAAGGGTGTATGGAGGGTCAAAGAGGTACATTGGGTCTTTATTTTGGGGGGTTTTGTTGACAAGAGGAATGGCTGTGTTTATTGTTTAATGTTATATGACCCCGGTTATGCACAGTATATATGTGACTGTACGAAAATGAAAATGGAAAATAAAAAACACATTTACAGGAAAAAAATAAAATAAAAAATAAACAAAAAGAAGCACTGAATTGTTTAAAGCTGCAGGAGGAGAAACAATTCATGCTAACAACTCTGCACCAACGAATATGGAACAAGGCTTGCTGGCCCACAGACGGCTAGTTACCAAACCATTGCGCTAATTCTTCATGCATGCAAAAGATGTGTTTCCAACCTTATGAAGAAAAACAAAACCGCACATGGGGAGGAGGAATATTGAATGAATAGGCAGGTTTCCAAAAGAAAGAGATAGAAATCAAGCAGACACCCTAAGATGGACAATGGAGAGAGAGAGAGAGAGAGAGAGAGGAGAGAGAGAGAGAGAGAGAGAGAGAGAGAGAGAGAGAGAGAGAGAGAGAGAGAGAGAGAGAGAGAGAGAGAGAGAGAGAGAGAGAGAGAGAGAGAGAGAGAGAGAGAGAGAGAGAGAAGGAGAACGTAAGATTTTAAGAAGAGAGTTTATTTCTGCTTTATTGACTGTAGCCAGGCCAGAACAGCTGATAATTCTCCTGAATTATGATTATTTTTATAGTGAATAGCAAGCTACTATAAGAACTGAATATGCCGAGACAGAAAGAATTACAATAGAAATGGAGTGAGGGAAGAATGCATATTGTCCTCATCTCCACTGAATGCAAACAGTGAATATAATATAATATAAGAATGACAGCTGGATTCAAAAGTCAAGGCTGAAGACTGAAATGATAACAATTTGAGAGATGCAGACAATATGCCGAGGTGTCACAGTGGTTAGAGTGCAGTACTGCAGCCACTTCAGCTGACTGTTAGCTGCAGTTCAGCGGTTCAAATCTCACCGGCTCAAGGTTGACTCAGCCTTCCATCCTTCCGAGTTGGGTGAAATGAGGACCCAGACTGTGGGGGCGATATGCTGACTCTGTAAACCGCTTAGAGAAGGCTGAAAGCCCTATGAAGCTGTATTTAAGTCTAACTGCTATTGCTATTGCTAATATCACCACTACCATTGCAATGGCCCTTAACCATTTACTGTTTTCATAGCATAATTCCATGAGTTTACAGGTAGTGCTTCACTTCCAACAATTCATTGAGAGACCGCCTCCTGCCATTTACCTCCCAACGATCAATAAGATCACACAGGTTGGGCCTCCTCCGGGTGCCGTCGACCGGACAATGCCGGCTGGCGGCTCCCCGAGAGAGGGCCTTCTCTGTAGCTGCGCCAGCCTTATGGAACGAGCTACCCATGGAGATCCGGACCCTTACCACTCTCCCGGCCTTCCGTAAAGCAACCAAGACCTGGCTATTCCGGCAGGCCTGGGGCTGTTGAGAAATAAGCCAGCCCCATGTGATTGAATGGTGATTTTATTTTAAATAATTGTACTTTTATTATTCTATGTCTTTGCTTTTGTTGTGAGCCGCCCAGAGTCCCTAGGGAGTGGGCGGCATACAAATTTTTATTAAAGTTACAAAGTTACAAAGACTGTTCAAAGTTACAACGGCGTTGAAAAAAGCAACTTCTGACCATTTTTCACACTTAACAACTGGTGCAGCGTCCCCATGGTCATGTGATCAAAATCCAGATGCTTGGCAACTGACTCCTATTTACGACGGTTACGATGGTCCTGGGATCAAGGGCTCAACTTTTGACAAGCAAAGTCAGTGGGGGAGCCAGATTCACTTCGCAACCCTGCTAGTCACTTAACAACTTAAAGAGCCGAGGTGGAACAGTGGTTAGAGGGCAGCACTGCAGGCTATTTCAGCTGACTGCAGTTCAGCAGTTCGGCTGTTCAAATCTCACCGGCTCAAGGTTGACTCAGCCTTCCATCCTTCCGAGGTGGGTAAAATGAGGACCTGGATTGTTGGGGGCAATATGCTGACTCTGTAAACCGCTTAGAGAGGGCTGAAAGCTCTATGAAGCGGTATATAAATCTAACTGCTATTGCTATTGCTATCATGTACCTAGTGAAGGCAAGGCAGCCTGAATATATCCAGAAAGTCCATTGGTTTGGGTGAGAACAGCAGGATCATGGGATTTTCTCCAATATGTTCATCGGAAACAAGTAGGGTTGCTTTCTGGCCATTTCTACTGATTGGGTTACAGCGTATGTATCTCCCCGCCTTACTAACGTTCATGTCAGTGTTCCAAATATCATGCAGAATTAAATCAGAGTCCAAGGCAGAGCTATCCTTAAGGTTCCAATTAATAAGACAGACATGTTGGCATCGTGCTATGAAATCCCAATACTGGAAATGACATCAGAATCCCACCCAGTTAAAAGTTCATGATCTTGTCTCCACACCCACAATCCATCACATGGTCCAATCTTCTTCTTCCATGCTGGCATCCACACCCAGCTGCTTCCGGTCAAGTGTCAAAAGTACGGAGACAAAGGATGACCTTGGCTTCTAGTAAAGAATAACAACAATACATTCCACAGTCCTACTCTTGTCTATTCCCCCCTCCCACTGACTATACTAATGAAACAGCATAATGAAATAAGAGAAAGTGTGGCAGGCCAAAATTCTAAAAGGAATATAATTGCAGGCCTGACAGTTCATTTACATGAGGGCAGTGGGTGTTAATATGAGTATGTCTCAATAAATGAAAATATTTGAAGCTCAGGGTTGAAATGAATGGGGAGGTTTGGTGCTCTTTGAGCTTGATTGTTTTCTTGCAGACACTTGATTACTTAAACTAGATAATATCATCAGTATTCTGACGATGTTACATATTAGGGTAATGAAATGTCTGGAAGAAAACAACCAAGCTGAGAGCTCACCAAGGGCCCCTCTTTCTGGCTGATTCTTTTGATAAAGCCAATGAAATGGAAAGCTGGATTATATCAGAACAAACAGCAGAAAATTAGTGGATTTGAAACTGCCCGGAGGAAGTTTGCTGTTTGGTCAGCAGTTTAGATTAGTGTTATTACAAGTATGACAATCGTTTTGTGAAAGCACCCACAACATGCTCCAAAGGAGCCCTAAAGGTTGCATTACCTACATGTATAAGGTGACCAGATGTCCCGTTTTTGGCGGGACAGTCCCGATTTCTAACAATTTGTCCCGTGTCCCGCGGCATTTTAAAAAAGTCCCGTTTTTTGGAAAGAATGCACGACGCAGTCCTCTCCCCCAGCACCCCACTGATTAAAGTGCTTTCTTTCACCCATAGCAGAGCTTGGGCGGTGAAAGGAAGCGCTTTAGTCCATGGGGTGCGTGCTAGGAGGAGAGGAGAGATTCATCCCAGCACGCACCCCACTGATTAAAGCGCTTTCAGTGGGCTGCATGCCGGGAGGAGAGGAGAGAATCCATATAGACCAATTTTTTAATGAAGAACCCACCCCCACCCCCCTACCTCCATCAATGGTGTCCCGCTTTACCAATGTTAAAATCTGGTCACCTTATACATGTACCCTTGTGATACCAATCAGAAAACTCATGTAGGAGATGCCCAGGGTAAGCCAGGGAAGGGGTCAAATACATCCTGTGATAGCAAACCTATGGCATGAGTGCCAGAGGTGGCACACAGAGCTCTTTCTGCTGGCATGCACGCTGTCGGCTCAGGTCAGATCTCCATGGTATTTCTTTCTTGAGCTTCTGTTTCCTTGCAAACGCCGAAACAGAAGCTCACACACAAAAAAGATCTTACCTCTTGCTGTGCTGCCAGTTTTGGGAAGACCTGCCCACTGCTGGCCAGTTGCTCTTCGGGTGTCTGCTGCGCATGTGCCCATGTCCGTGCATGCACACATTCGCACATGTGCACCTTTCAGTTTGGGCATGCCCACCTGCACAGTTTGGGCACTCAGGGTCTAAAAGATTCACCACCACTGTCCTAAGTCATGGATCCCTGCATGCCTACAAGAGCTCTAAGTCCAGCCCACCTTGCATGCCTTCTTCATTCCCGCTTATTCCTGCTTGACAGTTAGTAGCTCAGATTTTTGTAGAGACCTTAAGCCGGGAATAAATCGTTATACTCATTTGACCTGCCTGAATCGCCTAATTTCCCTAATTTCCCACATTGCTTGTTCCACATTAGCACGAAGTAAATCTCTACAGGCGAACAAAGAGAAAGGAAGTGGGAATATATTTAATAGGAGGAAGTACCGTAGCTGAAAAAGTTAGAACTTTATCTAAGGTTAGTCGGTTGATAAAGAGAGGCACTTACCTCAGGCATCAGACCTGAGAAAAGCAGAGCTGTCTATCACATAACCTGCCCTTGTCCACTAAGATAGCTTGCTTCTTTCAGATAAAATAGAGAACATGCTCCATTTCCAGTTTTCCAGGGGAAAAAAAAATCAATGCCAATCCTATTTATAGTTGGAATAGGAAGGGGGCACCAACTTGCCTTTATTTCAGACAGTGAGATATTTTTTTTGGCTGGTTGGCTCTATCATGGACAGAAAGCAAAGGATTAAATGTGTCTTTATTATCTTAGGGTCACACTTCAGAGTGGACGGAGGCATGCTGCTGAATTTAGTACATTGTTTAAAAGTGTGTAAGAAGCATGCAGGTTCAAGACCTCATAAAGCTTGGACAATTTCTAAATATATAAAGATCAAAAAGGAAGCTCTATTTCTACCGGTCTAATCTCTTTTTAAAAGGTCACATGATGATGGACAGACAATATTGGTAACACTCACCAATGTGAATGTGGATCCCTAGATTATTATTTCTTAGATCCATCCAGTCAACACTAGCCATAGCAGTTAGACTTATATACCGCTTCATAGGGCTTTCAGCCCTCTCTAAGCGGTTTACAGAGTCAGCATATCGCCCCCACAGCCTGGGTCCTCATTTCACCCACCTCGGAAGGATGGAAGGCTGAGTCAACCTTGAGCCGGTGAGATTAGAACCGCTGAACTGCAGATAACAGTCAGCTGAAGTGGCCTGCAGTACTGCACCCTAACCACTGCGCCACCTCAGCAACACTGAATGTTAGCTGCCACCTTATGCCTACTGGTGCTTTGCTGCTATGCAATGACAGACTGCCATGAACTGCCCGGTGGGGGAACGAAGGAAGGGATGCTTGGGAAATGAAAATAACTTCCTGGGCCTTCTTGAGACACTACTTCAAGGTCAGCCCGATGGAAGAATTGAGGGAGCTGCATAGCAAACTGCACTTGGACTTACAGTTATGAAAACATCTTGCCTGAACCTGATTCGTTACACCGAGGTGGGCAGTGATAGACAGCAAAGGGAGAGAAAACTACAGTAGAACTTGGAGATTTTGGTGCGCGATTCTCAGTTCTGGCTTTGCACTATTGGCCTCTAATAAAACTATCCCTTTCTCAACCACTGGAGCCAAGAATCATTTCTATTTAGAGGTTTAGGTTGTAGCAGGTCTGACAGTGAATGTGAGCCAAGCCACCTTCCATCATCTACAGAAGTTTTATAATTAAGTAGCTGGCTAGCATATACTGTTCCACTGTGTATGTCTATTTTCCCTTTCAGCTCCCCGCTTACTTGGCCAAGTTTGCTAAGACAAATCACACTATTGATGTTGTTGTTTTTTTGCAGATTTACATGTCTGATGCCATCAGTTTAATGCTTTGTTTGCTTTGTAAAATACTAAATTGTCCAAAGGTGGCTTTAATTTTATACACAAATGAGAAATGGCTGAATAGATATTGTGTTTATAATAGATACTCCACACAAAGTTAGTTGATGAACAATTAAAAAAAAACATGAGTAGATAGCTCAAGATATAGTGGTAAACAGTGACATGTGGTGAAGACAAGGAGGAGTGAGGCAGTGGTTATGGCTCCTCAGGGACGGTGACAGAAGGGGCTCCGGATGCCTGCGCCATCTCCCGCCCATCTTCCGGGGCTCGCCCAGCCCAGTGCGTGACACTTTAAAGTGCATGCCACCGCCCGGGCCATACAGCAGGAACTGCTGAATGGCCAGAAGGCGCACCGACACTTTAAAGTGCATGCCGCCTCGCCCCGCCATAGAGCAAAACATGTCCTGCAATCACACTGATTGCACCACAAACGCAGTAGTCATCCTTACCTTTCACAGAGGCACTGAGTTTTATAAATATGAGCATGATAGTGTAGAATAATCATATCCAAGGACCAGTGGTGGGTTTCAAAAATTTTTGGAACCTCTTCTGTAGGTGTGGCCTGCTTTCCGGGTCCACTGGTGGAACCTCTTCTAACTGGTTCGGTAGATTTGACAAACCGGTTCTACCGAATAGGTGCGAACTGGTAGGAACCCACCTCTGCATGATATAGAGAAATAGTAGAAGAACTATCACTCTATATCAGGGGTGTCAAACAGCATCTTCAATGACATATTGCAACCTTTTCCCCTTCGTTAAACTGGGTGTGGGTGTGGCTAGTGCGTGATCCATCCAGCCTGTGGACTGCGAGTTTGACATCCCTGCTCTCTATTATATAGAGCCTATACTACATGGGTTAGACCTGTAATTCCAGGTCTATGATAGATTATTTTGTTTGAAAAACCTTTGTTTGAAATAATCAATATATCTAAACCAGAGGTATTGTTTCAGAGTTTTGCCATTCAAACTGTATCTCTTTAGTTCTGGAGGCCATATAACATCTTTGTCAAATACCTGATTTATTGTGGTGTTCATTCAGAACTTAACTCTATGGGCTCTTGGCTGGTAGAAATGAATGGATAATTTTTTTATTTAGTCCTACATAGCTGGTGAACAACAATAAAAAGAGGAATGGGGAAAGTACAGTTATCTGCTTCCAAATTCCTGGTAAATGCTCAGTCAACCACAGTGTCTGCACTCATTTGAATCACCATTCAGTGTTTAAATCTGTTTATTTGATTTACGGTAGTTGATATTTCACAGCCATTTGTCTCCTTCATACTAGAAAGACTACGAGTAAAAGCAAATTAAGAAAAATTTAGATTGATATGGTAATTGCTATTAAGTTTCCAAATCCATAAAACTGCAGCCTCTTTCCAAATTACTTTCAGCTAATGTTTTGTGCCTAAGAATTCCAAAAGGGAAAAAAAAAACCCTGTGTTGTGTTGCCATGATCATGTCTCACTTTTTAATTATCTCACAAAGTTTGTCAAAGCACACATCTGCCAACTTAGGAAAGAAAAATAGGTGGGTTTGTTGTTAAAGCTGTGGGACATTATAGGTTTGGATTTCCTGTGACTTCCCAGCCCATAAAAGAAAATGTGCTTTTGTGTTGCCCTGGATCACATTTTACATAGTGAAAGGCTAGAAGATGAAGTCTGAACCCTAAAGTTAGAACACCTGAAACTGTGGGACTGCAAGGAGAAACCCATAATCTTTGGTTCTTTCTGTAAATCTGTCTTCTTCCTTGTGATTGAGGAGTGTAAGTGGACTTGTGAAGAGTGGAGAGCCGATCTTTTATCAAAAGTACTAAAAACTTGAATGTCCTCAAGCCCAGGTGAAAATTGGAAGATTGATTCTCTTCCTTTGCTTTTTTTTCTGTACACATCAGAGAACGTGGAAAGAGGTACGGTCTTATTGCACTCCAAATGAAGTGAAGAGTGACTTGAGCAGGTTATAAAACGTCCTTGTGAAAGGCAACTTGGGGGAATATATTTAAAGTTAACAGAAGAAAAAACATGTTGGCAATGACCTCAACCTTGGATTTGAAGGCAGAAAGACAGCGGATTCAAGGATCTCCTTTCCTCTCTACTCCATTCCTGCCTTAATCTCCACTGTTTATTTTTAAAAATATTAATTTGATTCCTTTTTAAAATGTTGTCAGAAAGACCCTGTCAAAAAGATCTTCCCTGAATTCTACCTAGGAGTCACGGATTTGTCCTGAAAAGACCTCTATCACAAAGAAAGATTTTATGGGGAAAGATTTGAGAAAACTCTCTTAGGGTTGACGATTATATGAAAGAAAATTTTCTTTCTTTCGTTTCTTTCTTTTGTTCAAGCTGGTCTCCCCGGTTCTAAAAATCTACATGTGAACAGATTTTATTTTTATGATTGTGGCTCACTGGTTTAGGAGATGATGGACCACATTTTTTTTAAATCTCTCAGTAATTTTAATTTAAAATAACCTGATTTACTGATTTTAAAATCGAGCCCTAAGAAGTAAAAAAAAAAAAAGACAGAAATGTTTTGGTTCAACCATTGGTTACATTTATTACATAAGTCAGTGTAGAAAGTTAAGGCAAAAATAATCTGCAGAATTTAAAATATATATTTATCCATATATGGATGTCAGTAGAGATCTCAGTATGAATACCAACTGATTTCTGCATTTCTCCGCAACCTGATGTGCTCAAATGAGCAGTTGAAATTTTACACAGTATATAAATTGACTTTATTGTCCAATAGCATTTTCACACAAATACAAATGCAAAAAGAGCAATCAAAAAAAATTGAGGATTGCAAATGGACTTTTGCAAAATGAAAAGAAAGAAAGTGATTTATGTATCTGATGTTAGAAAGGGCAGATTATAGAAAGAGGGAAATTATGATTCAGTCTTAGAGAGAGGAGGTAAAATATAAATGTACTTTATAAGTGCTGTTAAGACGATCAGAAGCCATTTCTTTTTAAAATTTCTTTCTTTTTTTCTTTTCCTTCTTTTTCTTTCTTTCTTTTTCACTTATTACTTTTCTCTATTCTTTTCATCAATCCAAAATTTGGATTGTTCTTTTTTTGAAAACTTTAATTAAAAAAAAGAAATCCGAGCAGTGTATCAATATGTTAAAACAACCTTCCCTGTTTGGTTATAATTAAAAATGGGCACGAAAGGCCAGGGTTAGCTTTTCTGGCTGTAAATGACCTTGTTAACTTCAGCCAGAAATGTTGCTGAAAATAAAAATAGGGGCAGTTTGTCATAACAACACCGGAAAAATGACGCATCAGGGGATTTTGTAACTATGCTTTTCATCAAATTCTGCAAACTGATCAAAAGCCTTTACTAGTGATCCATTCACACAATGATCATTTGAAGTGGGTTAGAATGAAGTAGTTAATCTATCTCAGAGAAAGCTATCCAATAGTGACCATGGCACTGAAAAAAGTGACTTATGACCGTTTTTCATACTTATGACCATTGCAGCATGCCCATGGTCAGATGATCAAAATTTAGATGCTTGCAAACTGAGTCATATTTATAATAGTTGCAGTGTCCTCAGTTCATGTAATCACCTTTTGTGACTTCCCAACGAAGTCAATGGGGAAACCAGATTCACTTAACACTGGGGTCACTCATTTAACCATGGCAGTGCTTCTCTGAACAGATGTGGCAAGAAAAAGTCGTAAAACGGGGCAAAATGTAACACATTTCTCACTTAGCAACAGAACCTTTGAGCTCAACGGTGGTTGTAAGTTGAGGACTATTTGTATGTTTCTGTGGCTGAAGATGGACTTGGCCCTGAGTCTTCCACAGTCTAGTTTATATCAGAATCAAAATAGCAAATTAAATCTAAATAGCATTATTTGCTGATTAAAAAAAAAATCAGAGAGGGAGAGGGAAGAAGAGAGGGAGGGAGGGAGGGAGGGAGGGAGGGAAGGAAGGAAGGAAGGAAGATGGCTTTGATTTTACTGTATGATGTGCAGCTTACCCAATAAGGGATACAAACTACTATAAACTTAAGAAGGAACAGGGATCATTTGACCTGAAACATTCATTTCTCATACATCAAAAATATGGATGTTTTCCAAGAAATGGATGGTAATGCTATGTAGGAAGGAGAAGAAAGAGGGTAGGAGTAGGGGAGAGGTAAGGGAAGGAAGAAGGGGAAGGAGAGGAGGAAGGAAGGAAGTAGAGAAGGAAGGGAGGGAGAAAAGAAAAGAAAGAGAAAATAGGGTGGTGTCATAGCAGGTGCGAAGAATGGTAAACAAAGCATTCCAAACTATACCTTAGAATAATAATAATATAAGAATGGCAAAGAAAAAGAATAACTATGTGAATGTATACCTATAACTGTATGTAAGAGAATAAATGACAGTAAAAATATAAAGCACAATATAGGTAAATAATATTTGGTCATAAGTAGCTAAGTATAAATAAATAAAGAATTGTACATAAAAATGGATAACGAATAAGGAGATTATGAACGCAAGATAGAATTGTATAGAAGGGAAAACACTAACTGCAAAGAAACCAATTCGGAACTGCTGTATGATATACGATGGAACTTATTGTTCCTATGTTGTTTTTAAGTCATGTGTTTGTTTCTGTTGATGTGCTTATGTGTTTAAAATAAAAATTTATAAAAAATAAAAATAAAAAAATAAAAATAAATCCACTCCACAGTCTAGTAAATATAGCCTTCAATGTGTTAATCTTCCAAGGTACTCATTGCAGCTCTCTACCACCTTCTCTTCTCCATTTCGGCTGGATAACAATAGGGTTGGTATTCCCGTTGTATTAATATACTCATTTATATCCACAGCAGTGTTCATCACTCCATTGTAAAAGAGACATCACTGAAATGGTGCAAAAACAAGGCAAGCAAGGTGGAAACCAATTATTCATAAGCCGAATGCAACTGCTATGCAAACACCTGATTTTTAAGGAGAAGAAAGGTAAAAGATAAAGGTTCCCCTCCTACATACAGTATGTGCTAGTTGTTCCCAACTCTATGGAAGTTGGGAACAATTATCTCCATTTCAAAGCCGAAGAGCCAGCGCTGTCCGAAGACATCTCCATGGTCACGTGGCCAGCATGACTAAATGCCGAAGGCGCGTGGAACGAAGTTACCTTCCCATCAAAGGTGGTTCCTATTCTTCTACTTTCATTTTTACATGCTTTCGAACTGCTAGGTTGGCAGAAGCTGGGACAAGTAACGGGAGCTCACTCCATTACATGATGCTAAGGATTCGAACCGCTCAACTGCCAATCTTTCTGATCAACAAGCTCAGCATCTTAGTCACTGAGCCACTGAGTCCCTTTTAAGGAGAAGAAAAGAATGACCCCAATCTATTAATTTGAAAGGAAGGGAACTCAAGGCTTGGAATGTAAACTTTATAGCTGGCACACAAAGAGAGTTTTGTGTTGTGTATGCAACAAGCAGATCCTCGGCATGCACATGACTTCTTTCTTGTCTGCTGTACAGGGGTGGGTTTCTCGCTCCGTTCCAACCGGTTTGGTTGGAACGGGGCCTGCGGTGTCCTCGTGCACGCACACAGCGCACGCATGCATACTAGCATCTGTGTGATGCTCCAGCTGCTCCTGGAGGATCGCGCAGGCACTGTATGCGTCCTGCGCATGCGTGGAAGCGCAGAACTTGTCAAAACCGGGTAAGGAGCGTGGGCGGGCGGGTGGCCCCTTCGCCGTTCCTGGAAGTTACTTACTTCCGGGTTCGCCGACCAACCAGTTCGCGGGGACTGCCACGAACCGGTTGAAACCCACCCCTGCTGCAGTACCACAGTGTATCTAACTACATCCAGTTTGCAAAGCTTCTGCTATTAGCTACCGTAGTTGCTGATGGCTGAGGAGTTTCTCAAGAATCTATGTTTCCTTGGTGCGAAGTTTGACAGCCTGGAATTTTCAAGGTTAATCCAAATTTAGTAATACTTAAAATAATACTTGGGATTATATTTAGCCACGAGTAACTTGTTCCTTTTCTTTGACTGGATGATTATGAATGGATAAAACAAATGTCCGGGAAACAAAAATAAAATAGAATAAGGCGATAAAAGACTGTCTCGGCTGAGATTGTTTCCTATTTTTGGAATGTCCTGTTGAATATTAACATTTTGAGATGTGGCACTTATTATTCTTTGAAATGTGAGAGCATCCCGAATACATTTCTAACCTTGTGGGAAAATACACAAAGTTTTATCTGCAGATCTAAAATAGGCATTTTCTTTTAAAACGTTTTGTCTCTGAATTATGATAAAAACTTTGAAAATCTTTGTGTTTGTTTATACTAGAGCACAAGTTGAAATGGACATTTCTTGAGTTTATATTACAGGTTGGATATATGAATATATTAATACTGGTAGTCATATAATATCTACCTTGTACACATGCTCCATGATTAATATGCTTTGGTAGAAACCTTGTCCTTTCATCTGTTTAAATAAAGGCCTTAATCCCACAGTCACACATTTTATAAAGTGAATGTATGAAGAGCCCAAAGAGAAATATAGCTTTATTTCTTAATATTACCAAATAACAAGACTTCAAGACTTCAAAAGTTAATGTAAATGGACCAGTCTGAGGCAGAAGAACCAATAGCATCTCCTAGACATACAATTAAGAAGCATAAGAGCCGAGGTGGCGCAGTGGTTAGGGTGCAGTACTGCAGGCCACTTCAGCTGATTGTTATCTGCAGTTCAACGGTTCTAATCTCACCGGCTCAAGGTTGACTCAGCCTTTCATCCTTCCGAGGTGGGTGAAATGAGGACCCAGACTGTGGGGGCAATATGCTGACTCTGTAAACCGCTTAGAGAGGGCTGAAAGCCCTATGAAGCGGGATATAAGTCTAACTGCTATTGCTATTGCTATCACGGCAT